>NW_019154093.1:1838261-2080024 GCF_002288905.1 Enhydra lutris kenyoni
AGGGATGGATTGTGTCACCAAAAGTACAGATGAACAAAACCCCCCTCGTGATAAGGTAGGCTGTGATTTGCATGAAATTAGGAGGCAGGTCCATGCCCATTAATTTCATGGGGACAGACAGTGACCTTCTGGGGTTTGTTTAGGAAACCAGGAAGAAGGTGGAGGTAGGAGTGAAGGCTATGTGTGGTGATTCAGTGGCAGCTTCTCTTTGACAAACTGATTATATACATTTCAGAGTTCATCTGGGTGAACCCCATTTTCCAGGCCAGAAAACATTCCTTCTCCTCCACCATCCCTTCCCTACTACCTTCTACCCCCAGGAAGGAAGAAACTTGCCTGACATCACATAGCTACTCCACGGGAACCTAGGATCAGAATTCAGGCTTTCTGGTGCTATGTCCAGTGACCTCCTCTTGCATGAATTAATCCTGGTCCTTATCAGCTTTGGTGAAAAAAATGTGGACAACTATACTGTCATAGGGTCACCAAAAAATGCTCTGTTGTCAAAAGAAGATCCTTCTTTTCATGGCCGTGTGATCCATGAGAAACAGTGGGGAGGGTGTGATGAAGTAGCGCCTGGCTCCTCTAAGTTCATGTCTCACTGTCCAGCACACACATGGTGGCACACTTCACACCACACCCTGTCACAGACTGATGGAAGACTGGATTGGTTTCAGCACTGTTCCCACCAAAGATGAGCCTTGCAATCTCATTCAATAAAGGAGTTAATTCATGAGATGAAATCTATTTGCCATACCTAGACTATATAAGCTCTATTCCCCAATAGAAAAAGTAGGCAATTTGTGACTTTTAATTTTTTCCTAAAACCCCTTATGTGGTATCAGCTGTGGCTGTTAGTGTGTAAAAATACCACAATAGACTCATGGCAAGAATGGCCACAATCCTCCCCACCTCCAGTAATCAAGTCTTTTGCAATATGACTTTGCAGCTCTTTTCATTAAGTGGTAAAATTTGTTTCCTGTCCCTTACCTCCCTTACCTGGGCTGGCTTTGTGACTTCCTTTGTCTAGTAGAACAGGATGGAAATAATAGTATGACAATGCAGAGCCTGGGCTCCAAGAGACCCTGCATTCTTCTATTGGGATCCCTTGGAATACTATCACCACTATGGGAATAAGCCTGGGCTAGCCTGATGGAGGATGAGAGACCCTATAGTGTGATCACCCTCATCACTCCAGGTGACAGCCAGATAACTGTCATTCATTGAGTAAAGCCATCAAAGATTAGCCAACTCCAGCTGACTTGCTAGCTGACCACAGACAGGTGAGTTAATCCAGGTGAGATGCACCAAGCCTGTGCAGACCAGAAGAATCCTCTAGTCATGCTGCATATTCATGATCTAAATAAGTGAGTATTATTTTAAGTTGCTAGGTTTTGGAGTTTTTTTTTTTTTTTAAACGTAGCCATGACTAATATAGCTAATGTATTCCCTTAAATTATTTTTTAAAAGATTTGTTTATTTTATTGGGAAGGAGCAGAGAGAGAGAATATCAAGCAGACTCCACACTGAGCATGGAACTTGATGTAGGACTCGATCCCTTAACCCATGAAATCATGACATGAGCAGAAACCAAGAGTTGGGTGCTTAACTGACTGAGCCACCCAGGTGTCCCCACTTCAATAATAATATGTGATAACAAGGATCCCCATATTACAGATGAAAAAGCTGTGACTCAGAGAAGTAAAGACTTGCTTGAGGTCACCTTGCTTAGGTCACAGAGCTAATATTCAACCCAGGTCTTTATGACTTTTCTGTCAATGTTTAATGCGGCTGAAGAATTTCTAATATGGGAGTGGCAACTAGGTTTTATTTCATTTAATAATGTCTGCTTGTAAGGTAGTGTTGAAAGATGCAGAGGAACAATAAAGAGTACTGTGGTTGATTAGTGATGTCTGCCACCAGTGGTGAGTATGGGAGCATCATAGTGAGTGCTACGCATTTACCATGTAGGTCTTGAGTCTACCAAAACCTAAAGTATGAGAGAATTTTGACAAACATATTAGGATTTGTCACCGAGGCAGAGCAGGGTGATTGTGAGCACCTCCTGCTCTTAACCTAAAATGACAAGTGTGTTGGCTTTATAGTCAAGCCCTCAGTCCTCTAGCTATCAGTCCTGCTGCCATCACTATCCAGCCTAGAGTGACAACAGCATTGCTCACCTCTTAGGGATGGTGTCAGAATTGAGAGAGAAAGGATGAAAAAATATTTAATTTTCAGGTAGAAATGATGGCCTAAGGACATTTGAATCCTGTTTCTCTCTTGAAATTGATGAAAGTCATTGACAACAAAGCTAGATAGGGGAAATTTTTTTTCATGAATTTTTATTGAAATCAGAAATTGTCACAGCGCCAAACCACAAATCCTGAAGCCTTTCTGCCCCCAAACTGTGAAATCTAGACCAGCACACAGAAGAAACTGAGAATCCACACAAATATTCCCCATATGTTTTGTGGACTGGAAAAGTTGAGGCTTTATGGGACACATCCCAGAGGAAGTATTCCAGAAGTGAGAACTTTATCCAGAAATCCTTAGCTTAGAGTACTGAGATGCCCCAGGGACTTTGTTGGGTTCACGCTGACTGCTGGGTGTCAAACACCAAGCTGTGTTCCCATGACACAGGCTTCTGTAAGGGAGAGTCTAAGACGACAAACCCAAAGGGAAGCTGTAGTCTTCCTGAGGCCATCCTCCCACTCCTTTCCATGCTACACTTCTACAGAAAGCTGGTCCCATCTGAAACAAGCTAATAAGAAACCAACTGAGGAACATGTATGGATGCTGCCAGAAAGGAGAAAGGGAACATAAGCAAAGACAGATGAGAAAATATATCACAAGGGGAATTGCCCAAAGAAATGGGGAAAAATACTTTGTTCTTTAATTTCAAAGGACACAGTGTCTCTTTAGAAAGACTCAAATAAGAAGTAAGAGGAATGAAAGAAGTGATTATAAAATACCATCATGAGATGAAAATCAAGCTGGCTATTCTTAAGAATGAAACAGAGACAGAGAGAGGAAAGAAACAGAAGAGATGAAAACCACATTAGAAACAAAATGAGTATGGCTAAAGCTACAATAAGGAACTTTGTGGATAAGCTAGAGAAAGTGATACAACATTACATAGAAAAGAAGAGCTTTTTTGGATCAAAGATTGGAATGATGAGAAGCATAAAAGACAAACAAAGGTTATCCAACAAGGCAGCCTTGCTTGGGACAAATGGTATAAAAATATTCAAAGACATACTAAAACAGTAGCCTTGATATAAAAATATGAATTTCCAGATCTAAAGTGCACATAGTCTTGAAGGAAAAATTGCCAAAGAAATATCAGCTCCGAGACAAGTCTGAATGAAATCACTGGGCTTCAAAAAGAAAAGATTCATTTGGTCGTCCAGGTAAAAAAGTTGAAATCAGAACATAGGAGAAAATTAGGCTGGTACAAATATCTTCCTTTTCATGGTGATGCTCGAAGACAGTGGAACAATGTCTGCAAAGTTCCAAGGGAAAGAAAGTACAACCCTGAATTTTATACCCAGCCAAGTTGTCTTTCTAGTGAAAAGGTAACAGAGACATTCACAAACGTGCAGAGCTCAGGAAACAACATTCATGAGTTTTTGGGGAAAAAAAATTCTATTAACAAAAATTTGAAATGAAAATAGAAAAAAGGAAAGGTAAAGGTAGGGTTAAAAGTTAAGATAAAAAAGGAAGAAAGGAAGGACTAGGGGTGAGAATGGATTCTCATTAAATGCAGAACTCACTCTAAGTTGCCATGATAATTGTGCTTCCAGAATAGCGTGAAATGTTATGAACCCTGACAAGGTAATAATAATGTTTCAAGGAACAGTGTAAGTGTGCTAATTTCCTAACCTTATTACCAAGAAGTCAATACATTCAATCTAAAATTAAAGTGTAATAATAAAAACAGTTTTTTTAAGCATGTCCACAACATCTTAATATTTTATAAGTTTTTTTAACTATATTTTTTAAGGAAAAAAATCTCTTGTATAAGCAACATTTATCTGAAGTTAATATTTTATTTCACTGTAATTTTTAATCCTTCTGTTAAATTTAAGTAAAATTACTTCCAGTACTTTTTAATTAAAAATAGTATGTACAATTTCATTTTTCCTCATCTATCTTTCCTTCTATGCTGCATATGTGCATGGAGAAGTGCCTAGAATGAGATTCAGCAAATATTGAGCTTTTTCTTGGTAACATTCAGCATTGCTTGAATATTTTACACTATACATTTGCCACTTTTTACAAAACTAAAATTCATTTTTACAAAATTAAAATTCATTACTTTTCAATTATTTCAGTGGTATCAGTCAGATCTCAGATTGTCTTGCTCAATGGACTCCAATCTGGATTTTGACAAATGTGGGGTTTTGGGGACTATCTTTGCAAAAAATACAGGATGGCTCAGAGGGTTGCAGGGAGGAAGAGCTGTGATGGGATCTCTGGGATGAGTAGCAAATATTTTTTCGAGGGGAGGAATAGGGGGCAGGGTGCCATGCTGCTTGAACACCTCTTTGTCACCCAGGTGTGGGAAAAGGATGGGACTCATAGACTCCAACTTAGCTGTCATTCACTACAGGTGCATTGGGGTCTGGACTATTATTACACATGGCAATTGGGCTCCTTATGTCCAACTTGTTTCCTTCCAGTTCATTACTTTGTAAGCCAGCTGTACCAGCTAGCACCTACCTGCTGAAAGCCTTCCCTGGGCTCTTTTTGCTCTCTGTCCATCAGAGACGTTGGGTGAGTTGCCCCAGGTCAAACAGCCTGTAATTGTAAGACGAGGAATTTGAACCTGGTCAGTCTGGCTCCAGAGGCTGTGGACTTACTTATCAAAGACCAAGATCCTCAGCCTGTCTCCCACCCCTGTCTGATGTCCTCCGGCTCTTCTTATACTGGGGAGAGCTGGGCTGGGGGAGCTTCACCTAGGAAGAGATAAATGGATTTGGTGTTTCTCCTCTGGCCCCTCTCTTTCTCACCACCTTGTCCCCAGGGTTCCTAGTGAAATTAGGAGCAACTGTAAGTCAGAGGCTGGCCTGGGAGACAAGAATTTGAGTCCCAGTACCGTGACCCAGTAAGACCTGCTCTGTAAAACAGGAATGCGCTATTACATGAATCTCTTGACTCATTCCTTCACTTGCATATTAAATGAAACTTTATCAAACACCCACTAGGCCCTGTGGTGGGCACTGGAGTTTCAGTGGTAGACAGACAGAGCCCCTGTCCCCCCAGGGTGCCAGGGAGCTGAGGAGCCAGATCCCAGGGGCCCAGATGGAGAATGATAGGTGCATAGTGGGGGCTGAATCTGGTTCAGGGGAGACATCAAAGACATGGGGGAAGCGAGGGAGGGGGGGCAGGGAGAGCTGGGGAAAGGCATTCCAGACTGTGGGTGTACAGGAGGTTTTGGCAAGTTTTCCCCTAAGTGCTGCTAAAAGCCACTGGAGGATTTTGAGCCTGGAGGGATGTGATCTAATCTACTTTTTCAGACATTGCCCTGGCCACCTGGTGGAAGAGGGAGGTGGGAGCTAGAGAAGAAGCTGGAGGTGTTGAGGGAGGTGGGGGGGAGGGGCTGAGGTGCTGTGGACCAGGCCGGTTCTAACGCATCCCCATGCCTTTCCGTGTGTTCCCTGGTACATTCAGTCCAGGCAGCCCGGCTCCTGGTCCCTCTTCCCTCCCAGGCCATGGCAGAGGGAAGTTGGAGCTGCCTTGCACTGAGAAGCAGGAATGTGGGGAGAAACACATTTCCCCTCGGCATTCCTGGGATCACCTTCTTAACAGCCACATCACTTTTGCACAGAGACAAGGGTGCAAGATGGCTAGTTGATGGCTAGTTTGCATTGCACTAGCCCCTAACCTCAATTTTTTGCTCCCTAGACAGAGAGGGAAGACAGGGTGGAATACAGGGTGAACGTGTCAGAAATCTGCCTTCCCAGGCTCTCTGTTTCCTGCCACAGGCCCCAGCGCCTTGAGTAACCAGACTTAAACCTTCCTGCCTGGCCCCGCTTCTCTTCCCACAGTGCAACCAGACTGGCTGCAGAGACCTCAGACCCTTCCCATGCCGCTCCGCCCAGGCCCTTCCCTGTCCCTCTCCGTGACTTTCCCTCACCGCCCCCCACCCACCCAACACCTGCTGTGCCTCCCCTGGGAGGCAGGCAGAAGGTCTCCCCCTTGCAGAGATGAGAAATAACCAACCAGAGGCAAAGGATGTGACTCACCCAGTCTCCCAGTGCCAGAGCCCGGATGCACGCTAGACCAGCCTGCTGCTCACCCAGGCTTGACCATGGAGCTGTCGGCTCCCAGGACCTGTGGCCAGGACCCTCAGCCCCATAAGAGCTTACCGCAACCACAGCCCCCGCATGGTTCCTGGCATTTCAGAGCACTTTCTGACCCAGCCACTCGTCCATTTGTTCTTCATCCAAATCCTGTAAAATGCATCAGGCAGGCATGATCATCTTCACTGGTCAGATGAGGAAACTGAGGCCCAGGAAGAGGCAGCGGTTTGACTGGAGCCAGTCAGGGTGTGTGTGTGTGTGTGTGTGTGTGTGTGTGTGTATGTGTGTCTAGGGGTGGAGGCAGGACTGAAGGCTTGGCCTCAGAGCTCAGGAACACTGGAGAGAAGCTGAAGGAAGGAATGCAGGCTCAAGGGTGAATCAGGGAGGGTTTCCTGAAAGAGGCAGCCTCAGTGGCTAGGTTAAGAGGACCAAAAGGATGAGGCTTGGTGAGAAAGGAGGCCAGACCCGAGGGCTGAGATGAGCTCAGGCACAAAGCCCAAGAGAAAAGAGGGCTGTTTGCCATTTGGATTGTGCAGAATAGTCAAGAGGGGAGGGTGAGGGGGGTGAAGGCTTCAGAGTCAGGACCAAGGTTTTAGAGGACGTCTGAGACCCAAGGGGACTTATCTGTCCTGGGGCATGTTCTCTCTACAAATAGGTTACTCATGGACCCTTACGTAGCACCCACTGTGGGCCTGGCACCCCTGAGAAGCTCTGTAAATAGTAGGTGACCGACTAGTTAGGTAGGGACTGTTATTAGTGCCCATTTTACAGGGGAGGGAGTAAGGTACAGAGAGGTTAAGTCACGGGTCCCAGGTCCCACTGATCTGAGCGGTGGAGCTAGGATCTCCGGGGCTCCAGTGCCTACGTTCTTAGCTTCAGGACGCCACAGTGCTGTTGCACACAACAGACACCCCCCTTATTCTCTTCCTGCCCTCTTCCCACTTAACAAGCCCCTGGGAGGTCAAATTGATAGCAGGAAGTTTCCACCCAGCAGCCGTGTGTGGTCAGCCAGAAGTGTCCATCATCAGCTCAGCTGCCCTTGGACACCCGAGACAGGAGGCTGTAGACTGAGGAGACTGAGGACTGGGCAGGTGGCAAGTGCTGGCTAAGCTCTCTGAGGGATGTACAACCTTGGGCAAGCAACTTAACGTCTCTGAGCTGCCTTTTTCTCCTGGGCTCTGATGCAATGAGAAGGTTCAAATGGTTAAGAATACATTTTACAAACCCGAGAGTTGGGGGAGACTGTCATGAGCCTGTGGGTTTCATTGGCACCAGGTCCGCCTCCTATTTTCTAGCAATCCTCGGACCCAGCAAGGTGTTCTTATTCCCTCCCCTGACACCACTTTTCTTGAACCAAATCCCCCAGCAGGAGGGTAAGTGAAAGCTGTGATTGACTTGTCTTTATCAATATCCCTCCCACTGCTTACCGTCCTCCCTGTGGACTGAGCAAGGAAAATCCATTCATGCCTCTGGGAGCTCCAAGCCTCGTCAGGCCCTCAGGTTCCTTAGAATCCCAGCATGTTGGAGCTGGACTCTAGGAATCCATCAGGCTCAGCCCGTTCACACGGATCGGGAAACAAGACTGATGGTAAATAATAGCAACAACCATAATATTAGTAATAATGAGTGTCTGTGTCAATACTTCCGGTTGCAGATGATAAGAAGAAAATCCACATCCAAGGGGCTTCAGCACAAAGGGGAGGTATTAACATAGGTGAGTGAAAGTTGAAGAGTGGGGCTTCAGGAATGGCTTAATCAGGAAGGAGCTAAGACAATGTCCCTGATTCTGAGTCTCTCTCACTCTTTGCCTTGGTTCTGTCCCATTGGCTTCATTCTCAGATACTGTGTGCTGGCAGGAGGTTACCAGCAGGCTTTCTGTCCCCTCAGGTTCAGTTCTGGAAGCAAAGACCACATACCTCTGTCCCAGCTTTCCTGGCCAGTGTTTTGTTGTACCTTGTTGGCTCTTTCTAGGCCATGTGACCATCCCTGAGCCAATAACCATGGCCAGGTTAATGTCATGGCCTGGCTAGCTGGAGCCTGGGGTGAAGCCTCACCCAGAACCACAGACAAAGGATGGAAGAACTGGGGGTATCTTTCTTTGATCCTTTCCCAAATCAAGGGCTGTTGTTGAAATAAGAGGACATGGGTACTGGGGAGGCAAAGAACGGATGTCTGCCCCACCCAGGGTACACATGCTGGATGAAGCACCAGCTGCACACAGAAGCTGGTCCAAGCATTTGGCACCAGCGATCACAAATCTTCCCGGGGCAGTGAGCATCCTCACAGAGGAGGATATTGGAGTCGGGACTTGCGATGAGGTGCCTAAGTCCACACCGCTAGGTAGGGTTCAATGTCAGCACGCCAAAGTGCATTTTTTGAACACTTACCACTGAGGGCATTTGGGACTCACTTCCAGTGGGGAATGCTAGGAGACTTTGTAGAACACCCCTCCCAGCTATCCCACCAATGCGCCAGGGAGCCATGGGGGATGTCCTCCAGGTCCTTACCAGGTCCTTCCCTGTCATTGGCGGAAGGCTGTCTGCCTGGCATGCAGCCCGAGAGGAGGCCTCAAATGGAGACTCACCGGCACTTGCTGGAATGTTCTAGTGGTAAGGTCTGGGATGGGGAGTGTTGAGGAGGGCTCTGCCTGGGATGTGGACAGCATCGGCCACCGTGTATGATTGACGGAGTGGGAGAGGGCCTTCTCCTCCATTCCTGCCTTGCCCACCATTGCCTCCCTGGCCACCCCCAACCCACAAAGGAGGAGGAGCTCTGATCTAATTTATCAGAGCCATGGTTACTGGGGCCAAGGTCACTGTTCTGTAAGGCCGGAGCCCATGCAGGTTTTTTCTTGTGCTTCTTGCGGTCAGTGACATGGGAAACAAAAGCAAAAGAAAAAATTGAATTTCCTTACTACTTACAGCCACTGACAAGTCCTTGAAACAGGTGGAGTGACGTTCTTGTAGGAACTCAACTGCCTCCCAGTTAATACTTAACTAAAGGCTGAAGGCAACCTTAGCTTAACATTATCTTGACCTCCAGGATCCCGGAAGTCATCTTTAATGTATAAAAATTGCTTCGGAAACGTCCTTTATCTACCCCCCAAGATACATCCTGGCAATCATTCCCCAAGCATAGGGCCCACCGATATGCATCTGAAGGGTCTCGTGACTAGGGTTGGACTAGACAGTAAGGAATGACCTTTCTCTAACAACAGCTAGTCCCCTCAGGGGCCTGGAAACCTTGTTTCCAAAATACCTGGGAGGCTTGTGCTGTCCCTAACCCCCTCCCAACTTGAAAGTATAGAATCAGTTACCGTCCCAACACAAGTGAAGCCCTTTCTGCCCAAGGGTCCTGTCCCCATGCTTTAATAAAACCATGTTTTTACAAAGAAGACATCTCAAGAATTCTCTCTTGGCCACGGGATCCGAACCCCAGCATCTTCAGCATCATGAGCGCATGCAGACAGGACCTGCCTCTACTTTTCCACTTTGTCCCAGAAACCACTGGGTGGGTAAGTTAGGCCAGAGATTGCAAGCTTAGCCCTATGGCTCTCTGCTTCCCTTCTTGAAATGCTTTCCTCCTACGGTCAGCCAGAGGTGAACCGATCTCAAAACTCATGTCAGACTGGAGTAAGAGGCCCCATCTAAGCTTTGAGTCTAAGCTAGATAATTCTATCCATAAGTGTAGAGGGAGACACAGTGACCTTGGCAGGGTCTCAGCCGCCCCTTTGCTCCTCCTCCCTGGGCTGCCCCGCTGGAGATGGATGGAAGTTCTCAAGGGCAAGGTGACCCTGCCAGGGCCCCTCCCTGTGCTGGGCACCTCCCTCTCCTTTATTCTCCATCCCAGAGGTTCCTGGAGGCCTGGAGGGAGGAACACAGGGGAAATGGCTGGTCTGCTTTTCTCCTTTCGTGTCCTCAGCCAGACTGCAGGCCAGGGCTCAGGGCTCATAACTTCAAAGTCCTTTTCACGTTTCTAGGTCAGAATTTTATTGCTTTTGGCCAAAGGCCACTCAGCATTCACAGAGCACAGCATGGCTGGACACAAACTTAGAGTAAGTTATGGGTTCGGACCGGCGCCTGTAGGTCCCAGTTAGTGGCTCCGTTGGAAAGGACTTTCACCTGAGCTCACCCAGTGCCAGGACCCCAGGTATAGATGTGTCTGTGGGGCCATTGGACCCGACCTCTGGTTCCCAGGTGTGCTGGTGGTGGAGCCCCGAAGTCATTGCCCTGGGGTTGGTGATGGCTCCAGGCCTGCAGAGCTGGTGGCACTGGGGCGGCACTGGGGGGTGGGAGGTCAGAGCTTTGGCCTGTTGGTGGGGTGCCAGGATCCGGATCTCTCCTGCTTCAGCTTCCTCATCCATGGTATGGGCTGGTAGCAATGGGCAGGGGCTGTTGTGATGCTTGGGTGAGGGGAGGCAGAGGAAGTCTGTGTGCTGGCACAAAGCCAGCTCTCAGGGATCACAAACTCAGGGGTTCCAGAACTTTCCATCACGCCCCAGGCTCCTGACAGCAGATAGTCTGGAGACAAATAGGACAGTTGAATTTGTCTCTCACTGAGCTGCCCACCTGGAGTCTGAGAGGCACCGGGTGGGCTCTGATTGTGGGAGCTCCCACAGGTCTGCTGGGGGTGCAGTCGTATGGCTGGACTGGGGCCTGGTGTGGATGGAGAGGGGCTGTGGCTGGGCAGGTGACTCAATGCGGGATCATTTCAGTTATAGACACACGGGGGCTTCTGGATTCCTTCCTGCTACTGCAGGACTGAGGGTCCTGGCCTGGGGACTCGAAGCCCGGCCCCTCAGTCCCTCCTGAGGAGCCAGTGTGAGAGCTGGCAGGGCCTCCCCACCCAGGGCTCCCCAGAGGCTGCACCCATCTGTGCCCTCGGGTCTGGGGGTTAGGGTCCTAGGGGGAGGGGCAGGGTGGTGCGGCTGGAACCAAGGGCAGAGACTGGACAGGTCCTTCTTCCCCGAGCCCCATCTGACACCTCATGGAAGGGCGGTGACGGTTTGGGCCCAGTGCTGCTGGGGTGGGGGGTGGCGTGGGACAGAGATGGCATAGATGCGGGGGTCTGGGGGTGGTGGGCAAGGAGGCATAAACCCTGACAGTGATTCCTAGATGCTGGAGAGTGCCAGACTTGCCCAGGGGGGATGTTGAACACAGATCCTCTGCCCCCCACCCCAGTGTCCTAGTTCTGGGGACTGGGGAGGGTCCTGGGGGTCAGCATGTTAACAAGACCCTCCCCCACTCAGGAGGTGGTCAGCCACACTTTGGGGGCCCCTAGGGGTTGTCTCAGGCCTAGAGCTGGAATTGGAGGACACAGAGCAGCCAAGGGCCAAGGCAGGTAACCGGTGAAGGTGTGGAAGTCTCACGGAGTGGGGAAAAGAGTGCTTAATTGGAAAGACAGATGGGACAGCATGGGTGTTCAAGACTCTGGGGACACATGGGACCTGCCTCTGGGTAGTGTCTGTCCTTCAGAATTCACATGGACTTCAGGGTGCATGTTTCCACGGCTGTAGTCCTGTGTGGTTTGTACCCCTGCAAACAGGGGGTGGTCTTTGGCTGTGACCAGTAGACGATGGCAGCAGGGATGCTGTGCTGCTTTCTGGGAGTGGGACTTAAACAACTGGCAGCTCCACCTTCCCGTCGTTGGGGGGAGGCCAGTAGAACAGGTGCGACTGGCCTTGAAGAAGCCAAGATGTTACGGGGACAGAGATGCCCAGTGACCCCACGGTGGCTACTGAGCCAGGCCAGGTGGCTGCATGTGACAGACGTCACAGCCCTGGCCGGTGTGATGGGGGAAGGACCGAGGAGCCAGCCAACAGCCAGAGCTAAGACCCAAATACAAGGCCCCATTGTGCCATCGCTGTGAGAGTCTTGTGGGCCACCCTGCAAAGGCCTGTCCCTGTGGAACAGACACAAACTGTCCTCCAGGTGCCCAAATCCTAGCTCTGAAAATTATGAGCAAAATATAATGGGGGCTCTTTACGGCCACCAGGTTTTAGAGTGGTCTGTTTCACAGCGGTAGAGAATCAGAGCACTGTCTGAGTCTTGGGCTCCACGCTGGTCAGAGGCAGACTCTGGTACCTGGAGGACACCCAGATTCAAGGTTCAGCTCTGCCACACTGCAGCCATGTGGCTTTTGTCAAGGGACTTAAGTCACTTTAACATGGAAGTGGATCAGAGTACCCTTCCCAGGGGGCTTTGTGAGGATTAGGGGGTCAGTCCATTGGAAGTGCTTAGAATGGTGCCAGCACGTAACTCTGATTAATTACCTAGCAAGACTTTGGCACCTGTTCTGTCATTATTAAAGATGTGCTCATTGATTGAGCACCTACTGTGTGCCACACACTGTTCCAGGAGCTCGGGGCACATCAGACCCAGATCCATGTGATGAGGGGCAAGGGCGGGAGGAAAGGGATTGAAAGCTGAAGTCCCCCCACAGTTAGGTGACTTTGCAGACTACAGGAAAACAAGGCAGAGGGGAGATGGGAGAGTTCCTGAGCTGAACTGTGCTGAGGTCCCAGGAAGAATGTACTTCCCCCAGCAGACATCCCTGTGCCAGAGTGAGACAGACTGATGCCCAGGCACCCTCTGACCCTGCTAGGAGGTGAGCAAGCACTGGCTGGCCCACCCCAGGCAGTGTCCTCCAAAATAAACCTAGCTTCCTAGTGAGCCAGATAAAAGTACATTGCTTGGAAAGTGCTATTCCAACAGAATTACCTGAACCTTTTACCATCGGATCAGATGTCCCATGGTAGCATCTGGTGAGGGTGTCAATGATCATAATAAATTAGCCCTTCCCCACATTTCTGACAGGATGGTCTGTCAGCACAAGCTGCCACCCTGGTCTGCAGGGACAGGGACTGGGATGGATTGACCCCGTGCACCTGGGAGTGCCCCTGTGGGTGGGAACTCGGGGCACTCAGGCTCCCCCAACAGCCCTGGCGGGGGGTGGGCAGCTCCGTCCAGGGGAGGCAGTGCTCAACCCAAACACCCCTCCTTGCCAGTTTCTGAGACTTCGAAACAGCAGGTGGCTGGGAAGCCTGAGAGTTCAGATGGAATGAAACAAAGTGTGTGGTGACAGCAGTGAGGACGTCACAGCTCTCCTGTCCTGGTGCCAACGGACTACGGACTACGGACCACCCTGGGGTCAGCTTTGTGCACATGAGCTCGGCTAACCCTATGGCAGAGGCGACCTCCCGACTTATGTCACACCTGGAACACTTTGGAGAGTCAGGGGCTCGGACAATCACACCACCTCCTCCTGCTCCCGGGCCCCTGGGCACGTTGCCTCCTCCACTTCCCGTCTCAGCTCAGCGGCCCTCCCTGGGTCCCTCCTGACCTCTCCCTGAGGTCATGGCCCCTCCGGTCACAGAGTGACCCTCACATTGTTCATGTCCCCGTCCTGTCCACGGGGCCCTTCTTGTCTCCGTCAGAGTCCTCCCTACACGCTCCTCACCAGCGGGCCTGTCGTGGAGCTGGTCAGTTGTTGGTGTGTCTGTCACCTCTTCCCATGACTACGTGGGCTGTGAGGAGGGGCTGGGTGTCCCGTGCCTGCCCCCTCCCGTGCTTCGAGCAGCGTCTGGAGTAGCTGCTCATCAAATGACAGGAGGGCGGGAGGTTGGGAGGGTGGACCGGCATGATGCGAATGAATTAATGAAAGTTACTGAATGGAGGAACTGGGCTAGGAGTTACGACTCCTCTCTAGGGGTTTTGTTGCAGTGACAGCTCTTAGGGGAATCTTCAGAGTGGGAAACTGGGCCTGGGGGTGAGCAGTTCAGTCTGGGAGGCAGACTGGGGGACAGGCAGGCAGAGTGTCCCGGAGGGAGGTGGGAGAGTGGGGGAAGTGCTTGAAATCACCGTGTTCAACCATCGGCAGTGCTAGGGGCAGGTGGAAGATGAAGGCTGCAGCATGGCTCAGAGAAGGGGATCCTGGTCCCATCTCCTCCACCAAGCAGCTGTAGGACGTCCAGTCTGTGACTTCCCCTCCCTGGGCCTGCTCGTGTGTAAACACAGGACAGCCCCCTCCAAGGAGGCAAGGAAGAAGGGGGCACTTGGAGTCAGCGCTGGGGCTCCAGGAGGGGGCTTGCTTTTGCTCTCTGCAGGGTGCGCAGAGTGTGGGGCTGAATTACAAGACTCAGCCCACCGGGCAGGCCCCATGGAATCCATCTGGTGACTTGGGCCATTAACTCCTTCTGCGCCAGCTGGTCACTGAGAAGTGCCAGATGCGGGCAAGTGGAGAGTGGGAGACAATGCCAACAAGACCAGGAGTCAGGGTCTGCTCACTGCCTGGGCTGGGGGAGGATGTATGTCAATGCCCTTTGGAAAACTCACTTTCTCTAAAGAGCTTCTTGATCTTTTTGCTCCATTCATGGGACCCTTTCTCCATGTTCCTGGCACTGTGCTGGGTGCCACTGTGCTGGATTACCGTGGACAGCAAAGCTGACTCCATTGCTGCCTTCCTGGAGGTCAGAAACCAGCAGGGAATGGATGTGAAGGAAATAATCACCCAAGAAGATCATTGCCCACCAGCGAATAGAGAGGATGCAGTGAGAGGGGTCACAGGGAGGAGGGAACGAGGAGAGATTTCTCTGGGGGAGATGATGGCTGACCTGGGACCTGAAAGATGTGAAGACATTAGCAAGGCTACAAGGAGGGAGGAGCATTCCAGTCAGAGGGAACTGCATGTGCAAAGGCCCTGAGGTGGGGCAGAGTGTGTCCAAGGGTCGGAGAGTTGCTAGTATGGCCTCTTCCCCATCATTTAGTGATGATACTAATAAAGAAGCCACTATTCCTCCATCCCCTGCTCCATCAGGCACTATGTTAGACATTTGCGTCTATAGTCTTGAATATCACAACGATTCTTTGCACCTCTGCTGTCTGAGCATTTCCCAGTTGAAAATTCTCCCAAGAACCTCTCTCCTTCCCTCATCCTCAGGGTAAAATCTGCATACCTCAGCCTGGTGCTTAAGGTTCCTCTAGGTCCAGCCCCTGCAGTCCCTCTAGCATCATGGAGGGGACTACCCTTTGTCCCCCTATCCTGCCCCCCCACCTAAGGTTCAGTTTCACCCAACCTGTTATTCTCCAAATAAGCCTGCCCTTTGCGTCTTCTGTTCCCTCTACTAGGAATGCCCTTCCATGACCTCAGTGATAAGTGAACTCCTACTCATCCCTCAGAGCCCAGCTAGGTTTTAGATCCTCTTTGAAGCCCTCATCAGCAGCCCCAGGGCTGGGCTGTCATTACGTGCTTGGCATCCTGTAAGACAGGAGTGTGAGTGCTGAGGTTATGCCCATTTCAGCATCAGAGCCCAGCCTGCTAACAGGAGGGATTTAACATTCATTCATTCATTCATTTGTTCGTTCATGCAGAAGTCTGCACCAAGCATCTGCAATATTCCAGGTCCTGTTCTTGGGGCTTCAGCTGCACCACTGAGTGAGTCAGACAGAATCCTTTCACCAAAGAGCCTATTAAACAAATAAACCACAAATAAGTACATAATTATCATCTGTGTAGTGCTCTGAAGTAAAGAAAATAGAAACCTCAAGAAAAAAATCTTAGGAGGTAGAAACTAATTTGGATTGGGAGGTGATGGTCAGAGAGGGTTATCTGAGGTAATGACATCAAATTTGGTGTCCAGAAAAGAGGGGACCCTTCAGGTGGGAGGACCACTAATGGGGTCAGAGCCTGGTCCCTGTGGTCCCAGTGGCCATGGAGGGTGGGGACCTGATCTGTGAGCAGAGGAAAGTGAGGAAGGGCTCTGAGTCAGAAAATGATGGGGCAACATTTGCACTGGGAGACCATGACTCTGCCCACGGATGGGGAATGACTGGGGGGCAGGTGTGGAAGTAGAGAGATCGGTGAGGAGACTGTGGTCGGGGTCAGGGAGATAGAGGACAGGGGGAGACAGATGTCAATGCAGCTCTTGGTTGGACTGATATCTGTGGCCATGATGGAGGGGGCAAGAGCAAAGGTCGTGCCTAAAACAGTGCCTGACAGAACCAGGGATCAGGACTAGCGGCTTCTTTATTAGTATCATCACCAGATGATGGGGAAGAGGCCCCCATCTCCGCCCCTCCATGACCCCTGCCAGTCCAGGTCCTGTGATCCTCTGGGGTCCCCACCCTCATGCCCTTAGGAGCCCCAGCCTCACAGATGGCCTGGATAACCCCAAGCCCCGGACCCTCCCCACATCATTCCCTCTCTCAGCTGGGTGGCCCCCATCCAGGTCAGGCTGGATGCAGGGCAGGAAGGAGCTGGTCTGGGGGATGAGGGATGGGCGTCCCTGACTCTGCCCTGACAGGGAAGGTGACCTTGGACAAGACTCTCTTCCTAGACTGCCTGCAAGAGACTGGAAGCAGGAGGGTAGAGTGGTCCAGGTCAGGTGACCCCAGTGAGGGTCTGCGTGGCAGCCTCTGCCCTCCCTGGGGGGCCTCGGTGAGGACCGAAGAGTTAATGTCTGAGATCCTCTGCCGGCTGCTGGGGCCAGTCTGCCCCTCCTCACCCATGATTAATTCAGTTTGGTAAAGCGGTATTTACGCTGGAAACTCAATCATCATTTCTGACGGTAAAGGAATTGAAAAATAAATTGAAAGTGTCAGATGATGCATTAGGGCGGGTAATGGACCGGAAGCGGGGCCGCCCACCTGGCCTCCCCATTGGGCGATTTATGGGCCCCAGAAATTAACCAGGTTGTGATCCCCTACAATTGTAGGATCAGGAACCAGGAGAGATGGGTGAGAGGGCTGGGGGCAAGGGGATGTGAGACGTGAAATGAAGAGAGGAGAGAGATTCTGGCGTGGAGGTGGGGGCAGCATCTGGTGTCACCCAGCCCAGGTCCAGGGGAGAAGGTGGGCCAGGAGAGGGGCAGGGACCAGTCCATGATGACACAGGATGCTCGGGGCACAGTGGGACTGCGGTCTGGGCTCCCTCCTCCCTTCCCCTGGCTAGGGGACATGGGGAGTTTTGTCTCCCAGGAGAGGGATGCTCTTGTCAGCTCTGTCCCAGGGTTTGTTCCTCTATCTGCCCCCAGGCTATTCCTCTGCCTCAGGACCGGGTGGGGTGTCTACCTATGAGGGGGCCACCTTACCAATGCTGTCTGTCAATACAGTGTGAGCTCATGCCTCTGTGAGTATGCAGGGACTGGGGTCTCCCTTGTGGGAGAGTTCTTGTTCCTAATCAGAACTAGGACTCCCCCATTTGACGGAATGTTGGGGCAGGACTGAAGGCAGGGCTCTCCCTCACTAGACTGGAGACTCTGAATCTTCCAAGGTGGTGGCTTCTAAGAATTGTGTGTCTCCTCTCTAGACTAGGATCTCCTAAAATTAGGACGGAGAAGAGCTATCTCTTCTCCTTACCATCCCGAGGCCTCCCCCATTAGACATCCTCTCCTCAGCCCTCTTAACAAGGCTAGGGAGGGCAGAGTTTGTGGAAGTCCCAGTGGGCAGGCTGGTTCTGCAGACAGAGCATAGGCAGGAAGCTGGAAATGGAGGGGAAGTTGCATGCTGCCTCTCAAACCCTTCAGATACAGGGGAAGGTCTTTGTCAGGAGGACTAAGGTTCAGGGATCACGTGGACAGGCCCCCACTGTGTCATCCAGCCAAGGAGGAACCAGGCAGGGCCAGATGGCCCCTGACAATGCTTAAACCCCTTCTTCCTGATAACTGTGGATCAGGGAGAGCCCAGCCCTGGAGGCAGGAGGTCTGTTCTTCAGTCCAGCTCATCCCTCCATCTATCCATCCATCCATCCATCCATCCATCCATCCATCCACCCATCCACTCATCCATCCATCCCTCCATCCATGCATCCATCCATGCATCCATCCATGCATCCATCCATGCATTCATTCATCCAACAAGTGTCCAGTGAGCGCCAGCTAAGTGCCTGGCCCCATGCAGGGAACTGGGGATGCAGCAGGGCACAACACAGACAAGGTCCCTGCCCCATGGAGCTTGCAGCCTCATGGGGAAGCTGTATCAGAACACACCAGTGAAGGGATAATTTCCAAAAGTGGCTGATGCTGTGATGGAGATAAAGCAAGATCATAGGGTGAAGGGTCCCTGGACTGGGGTCCTTCTGCTAGGGGGTCTGGGAAGGCTTTGACTCCAGGCTGAGGTCTGCGGATGAGATGGTCTTCCCAGGCATTGGGACGGTGAATACAAACTCCTTGGCACCCTCTAGAGGTGTCTGAAAGTGCTGGAGGGCTGAGCTGGGGGACCCAAGGGACTGTGGGATAAGAGGAGGCTATAGAAGTGGCTGAAGACATCTGTTGGGTCACACACAACCCCGTGGCCATGGTGAGGACTCTGCGGTTTATTCTGGGAGCAGCGTTAGCCCCCGGAGGGTTTTGAGCCGGAAAACGGCCATTGTGTATGCTTTTAAAGGTCATGTTTGCTGCTGTGGACAATGGAGTGTGGAGGGGCAAGAAGGAGCAGAGGGCCCTGGCAGGAGCCACTTCAGGTGTCCGGGGAGAGCTGGTGGCCAGGACCAGGGTGCAGGCAGGGCCGGTGGAAAGAAGCAGATGAAAGGCAGACACACTGTGGTGACTGAATCAACAGAACTTGGTGCTGGCTTTGATGTGGGTGGTGGGAAAAGGGGAGAGTCAAGAATGGCTTTCTCAGATGCTCAGACTGACCAGGTAGACGGAGGTGCCATTTGTAGGCACAGGGAAGGCTTGGAGCAGGTAGGTTTGAAGGAGAGGAAGTTCTCTGGATATGCTAAGTTTGAGCTACCTCTTGGGTGCACAGCTGGGGATATTGGACATGCGACACTTGTACTGTGCACCAAAATTTCCTTTTTTCTTCCCAGACCTGTGGATTGCACTTCTCTGCCCACCTGAATTTGGACCAAGCAAGGAACTTGCTTTGCTCAGTGAAGTATGAATTGAAGCAGCCCGTGCAGACTAAAACTTAAGAATCTGGGCACGATTCCCCATGTTCCTTTTTCTCTCTGCCCGAATGACCAGACCCACCAGGCCCATTCAGACCCATCAGCCTGAAGCTTGGAGACAGAATAATGTGGATCAGAGGGCCCTGCCTACAAGAAGGACAGGTAGCACGGGTGAGGAAGAAGGGCCTGAGATTTGGGGGGATGTCTGTTACACAGCAGAGCCTCACCTAACCTGATGGATACAAAGCTCAGAGTCTGGAACTCAGAGAAGAGCTCATGTGATTCTGGGGGTCATCAGCCATTGATTTAAAACCCCTTTAGATTAGAAAACACTGGGAGAGAGAGTAGGGACAGCCATGGCCCTCAAGGTCTCTGCTTCATGCTACACATAATCCAACAGGTTCTCTACCTTCTCCCCAAACTCAGGCTCCTCCCCAATATCCCCTCAAGAGCTCAAAATCCCAGGCTGATTCTCCAACCCTCATCCAACCTGGCTGCCTCCCTCCCCTGTCAGTTTGCCATCTCCAATCTCTGTGCGAGTGTCTCTCCTCCCCACACCCACCGCCACAGTCCAAGACATGTCAGCCCTGTGCGGAGCCAGTGGTGCTGGACTCAAGCCTCCATCACTTTGTTGATGTGTGACTCTTGGAGCCTAATCTAACCTCTCCGAGCTTCAGGTTCTGAAAAGTGGAATCTTTAATGGGACAGTTTTGAAGATTCAGTAAGATGGAGCATGTACATTTTCTGGGAGCCACAAGTGTTCAATACACGGTCACTAGTGTGACATCACTATTCTGTGGTCACACCATGTCACTACCCTCCTGACATCATTCCAAGCTCTTCGCCAGCCTCCCTGCCTCTTCTCTCATCATCTCTGATGGTGCTCCCACGAGGCTTCCAGAGACAGCTCCCTAAAGTCAGCTCTGACTGTGTCACTATCCTGCTCAAGAACCACCCAGGGCTCCCTGTTGCCTACATAATCTAGTCCGATGTCTTCATCTTGACAAATGTCAGATTAGAAGCCCCCCTTCTTAGTTGTTTTTCCCACACAGCAGCAAACTGATCTGTTTGTTCTCCCTTAAACAAGACTTCAAGTTTTTTTAATCCCTCTTACAGTGATCTGAAGAGCCCAGCTGGAGAGAGAACCTGAGTTCTGGTTTCTGCTTTCAGCTGATTTATAGTGGGGAGTTTCTGGCCCTCTCTGGGCCTCAGTTTCCCCATCTGGAAATGGAAAGGAGAGTGGGGGGACTCTGAATTCAATCATCTAAATGCTTCATTCTAAAGCAAACATCCCACCTCTGGGAGCCAGGGCCTGCCCTCGCCCCCTCCCTCTCTTGATGGGGGCTATGTGGTGGGAGAGGAGTCAGCCCAGGAGAGGAAGCTCAGCCCTTAGCCTCTGGGCTGTGGGGCCCAGAGATGCTGCAGATATGCTGCATCTCTGCAGGGGCGGCAGGGACCCTGAAGGTCTGAGTCATTCGACTTCTGGGACGCATGTGGGGCTGGAGAGCACATAAGACTGAAAGGTCCTTCTTGTTTCTGGAGTTCAGAGTGTGGGACCCCGGAGGAGGCTCATGGAGCTTGACCCTGGGCATGTGAGTGGGATCCTGTGACAGGAGCTTGGTTGGGGTGGGGGTAGGGGCTGCACTGAGGCCTGGAGAGGTGGGCAGAGGTGGGTGGGGAGTGACGGGGACAGTGACATTCATTGAGTTCGTCCTGAATAAAATGCTCACCAACATCCTATCTTTTTTTTCCAGACACTCTTTACGGGTTTGCCGTTACCATTATGCTTAATGTGGGCTATCACCCAGCGTCAAATCAGAGTGGCTCCCATTTATTGCATTTCCACCTTGCACCTGGCGCCACTGTTTCCACCTTGTCCCCGCATTCTCGGATCCCCGTGACACCTCTGCTAGACAGCTATGATTTTATTATGACTCTCCTACTTTATGGATAAGAGAAGTGTGTGGTCAAGCAACTTACTCAAGGCCAGGCAGCCCCTGGGTGCTGAGAGCCAGCTCTGGACCCAGGCTATTGGGTGTAAGCCCTGGGTACAGCATCATCTCTGAAGAGCCCTGTCTGTCTCCCAAAGTGGGGATCCTCTTCCTCGTGGGACAGGTGAGGAGACTGAGGCTAAGAGGAAGGGAGGAGGGGAGGTGGGGAGGGACCTGCCCCAGTTCACGCTGGAAAGTCCCCCGGATGGGGAGAGGGCACCTGCCCTCTTCACGTGCTCTCTACCACTCCAACCCTAGAGGGAGAGGATGCTCAGGGTTCCACCCCAAGTGAGTAGTCCATGGAGGAGCCCTGGGAGAGTAGTGGGTTCCTGTTCTCTGACAGACCTAGGGTCATGTTCCTCCTTGGCCACTCAGTGGCTTGTGGTCCTGGGTCTGTCTCTCAGGTGCTCTGAGCCTCAGTTTCTTCCTCTGTAAAATGGGGGCAGTGGCAGCTTGTCAGGAAGATGGAGGACGAGGCAGGCACAGGTGTCTAGTGCATAGTAGGTGCTCAGGGATGGCTGTGCCTTCCCATCACCCCCCTTGAGACTGAGGCTCTGGTAAAGCCCAACACTGGGGCCTCTTAGTACCCTCTATGGGGTGTTAAGCTCTCACTGGGGGGATGCTGGGACAGGAGAAGAAGCTGGGCTGCAAACCGCCGTAGTCCACCAGCCACCTCTTGGGAGGATGGAAAGGTCTCTCTAGAGAGGGCAGCTGGGCCTCCAGCCAAGGCAAACCTGCTGCCTGGGCCCTGCTGCCTGGACCCTAGGACCAGAGTCCTCATCACCCACAGCTGTGCTCTGTCACCCATGCGGTCACCACACTATCCTCGCACCCTGCCTAAAGCACAACTAACGCTCCCTGAGCACTCACCCTGTGCCTGATGAGTTCATGGCCCATCACACTTAATTCTTTATTGTTTGAGTAGGCTCTACTCCCAGCACAGAGCCCAATGTGGGGCTTGAGCTCATGACCCTGAGATCAAGACTTGAGCTGAGATCCAGAGCTTAACCAGCTGAGCCACCCAGGCTCGACTCACACTTAATTTGACAGCTAATGGTCCAGTGTGGGAGGAACCAGCTCTATGCCTGGCTGGAGATGAGGAAAGGTGGGGAGCAATAAAAGAGCAGGCACACAGGCCCACCTGCTTCCAGGGCTCCAGCTGTCACCCCCAGGAACAGACCTACATCTGTCCCACTACCTGCTCCCCAGGTACCTTCAGCTGACCCTGCCCCCACGCCCTGTCCTCAAGGAGGGACCCCCTGCCCTCTGTGAGCACCCCCCTCAGTGCCCGTACCCACAAGCACGTGCTTGCACATACACTCGTGCAGGCTCACGCATGCATGAGCTCCCCTCCCCCACCAGAGGCGTCTCCATGTCCACATTCACACCCACTAACCCCGGACTTCTTCCTGCATGAAGTCCCCTCAGGAACCTCCTCTTACCAACCCCCGTTTCTGGGTTTGTTATGAAACTCGCCATCAGATTTGAAGAGGAAGAGAGAGGCAGAGGAGCCAAATTCCATTTCACTTATCAGTGCCAACAAAGCAATATTTCAACTGATAATTATAATAATTAAAACATCTGTTGTCGTTGGTGGGGGGAAGGGGCTGCCCGCACAGCCAGCTGCAGCTTGATCATCTGGCAGAATGTTCTGATGATAAGATCCAGTTCCAAACCTCCTCAGATTCCAAGATGAGACTGCTGGACATTCGGTGTTACTGGCCAGGGTGACAGAGAGTTCAGGAAGGCGAAGCTGTGGGTCATTCTTCCAGAGGGACCCACATGACCAGACAAACCTCCCAGGTACGGCCTGAGAGCCTGTGTCTGGGCCCAAAGAAATAAGGGCACCCAGGCCTCTCAGCCTCCACCCTGAGCTGACGCCATGGGACCCAGCTGTCCCTGCATGAGGGGGTGTCCTCATGGGGTTGTGGGTCAGGAAATCCACCCATGGATCCCCTGGCGGGGGTGAGTCACCTGTCTGCTCTGCTGCCAGCCTGGCCTGGGCTCTGCCCATGACCCACACTATGACTTTGGGTGTGTCACCCTCCTACTCGGCATGGTCCTGGCTCTACGCCACCTATACTTTCCTGGCCAGCTCCTCCCCATGGCCACCTGCCAACCCACCGATGGAAGCTCAGAGAGAGCAGAGCCTCGTCTCCACTGCCCATCTCCCTGTCCTCAGCACCCAGAACAGGGTCTGGCACCCAGGAGGCCCCCAAGAAACATGTGTTTAAGGACCACAGGGCTGTATCCATGAATAGGACAGATCCATGAGGTGGGCATACGTATTCCCATTCAACAGAGGAGGAGGCTGAGACTCAAGAGACTTGAAGGACTTGCCCAAAGTCACAGGACTGATGAAGAAGTAGGGAGAGGAGGGGTAGGAACAGTCATCTCTATTGTGCAGATGAGGCAGTGAGGCCCAGAAAGGCCATGTGACCTGCCCAAGTTCACACAGCTGGTCAGCCTCAGAACCAGAAAAGACTCAGGCTCTGATTCCCAGCCCAGGGTGTGGAGTACTGCCCCTATGGCTTCCTTCCTGCTGCCCTGGCCCAGGCCCCCAGCTGGGCACGCTGACCCTGGGCCTGTCCTCAGCAGCCACCAGCCCTTTCTTCCTAAAAACCCCCACCCAGGGCTTAGCTCAGTGATGCTGTTGACCCCATATCTCCTGCTCAGCTTCATCCCTGAGCCCAGACCCTTTGCTCCAGCTCCCCTGACAAGGGGTCAGAGACCTACAGAATGTCCGGCTGGCAGGGGCCCCAGGAAGTGTCTGTTCCATCCCCCCTAGGGACACAGATGGGGACAATGGTCCCTCAGTGGCCACACTGCACCTCTCCCCTCCAGCCCAGAAGCCCCCCAGGGCCTGACCAGGGGCCCTGCTCTTCTCCCTGGATTTCTCCCCGATTGCTGCCTCACTTCCCAGAAGCAGATGCTGCAAACCCAGGTCTAAGGTTTGATTTACAAACTTGCTGGGGAGGGAGGGTGGATCCTGGTGATTTACTCTGCTGGGAAATGTTTGCTTCTCAGGAGGGATCCTCTGGGCCCCTCCTCATTGAAGGCTGGGATTTGCTGAGGCTTCTCCTTCCCAGAAGGTGGCCAGGTGGCTTTGGTGAGGCAACAGAGGTGGAGGAGCTGAGGGGACACCTGTGCAGTGAGGAGCAAACAGTGTGGTTGGGAGAGAGAAGATGGACTTAGGGGTTACAGGGAGGCTGTCTCTCCATGGTCAAGCTGTATGTCTTAGGCAGGTCACTTAAGCTCTCTGGGCCTCAATTTTTTTATCTGCAAAATGGATGTAATCACATAATAGGGTTGGTGACACCATCTGCCCCCAAGGTGATGAGGTTTGGGTGAGATGGTGTAGATAAGTGCCTGGCACATAGTAGGTATTCAGAAAAGTTGAATTCTCCCCTCTGGCCCATTCGAGGTTTCCATTATCCCTGCCTAGATCACTTTCTCAGGGTCTTCCATCCAAATTTCTTCCAATTCCCCATGACACCGGACTGGGCCCTCAGAGAGAGCAAGCCCTGATGGTTTGGCAGCTTCTGCCTCCTTGTGGCTTGGAAAAGAGAAGGGTATGGTCCTGTTGGCAGGACTGAGTGACCCTGTGCCAGGGTGCCAGGCACAGATGGTTTGAATGTCCTGGGATTATTAGCAGTGCGGCTGTTTCCTTGCTAATGAGTTAATAGCTCTTGCCTGGAGAGGGCCCTTGGCAGAATAAGGGGACTCTGGGGCCCAAAGTTCTGCTGATCTAAGGGGTCAGCAGAATTCTTCAGCCGGTCTGAATTCTAAGCAGGAGGGAAAGAGTAGTGACATTGACCTTATTAGGGCCGAGGCCCCAGGGTCTGATGGGACTGGGGTTGGACCCCTGGAGGGGGTGGGTGGGAAGGCAGGTCCACTGGCTCTGAAGGGATCTCCAGGGACCTCTAAACAATGCTTCCATTCTCAAAGTTGCTATTGCAGCCTTTGGGGTACAGTGTCAGGAAGAGGGGGAGTGCTGTAAAATGAGAGTAGGGATCCCTCCTCACTTGGGTGTGCAGAGTGAGTAACGTGACTACAGAAGTTATCTGATGTCCTCCATGGAGGACAGCCATGACGAGGATGCAACCATATTCCACTCCACAGAAGGGGGGCTGGTGTGGACCTGGGAGTCCATCCGCTGGCCTCAACCCCTGTCTGGGTTGTACCAGTGCTGAGATTTCAGGAAGGGGCCTCATCTTTCCCTGCCTCAGTTTCCTCATCTGTAAAATAGGATAATAATATACCTTTTTCATAATGTCATTGTGAGGAATAAGTGAGATAGTGTGGGTAAAGGGCTTAGGACAGAGCTGGGCACAAATCAGCACCAGGTCAGGTGTCTGGTTGCTGTGATGACAATGGTCATCATCCAGGCTTTTCTCTTGACCATTTGCGCACACACACCTCTCGCTCAACTGTGTGACTCACTGGGACCAGGACTTTTCCAGGTTCATCCCACTAAAAAAGTACAAAGAGGCCCCTGGAACCAGGCCAGGGCACCCATTCTCAAAGCAGTGTGGGTGTCCACAGGGGTATGGTGGGGCTGGTTCTCCCCACCCCTGCCCATCTCTCCTTGAGCTGCCTCATCTTTTCACTGAATTTGGACTCACCCTTAAGGGCATCCAGTGTGGCCTTTTAAAAATTTTCAACCAGTTGTTAATAGTGAACAATTTGAAGATTATTATTGAATTATACGAGTTCTGTATAATCTTTATCAGATTATGATTTAAAAAATATTCTCTTCCAGAAGTGGCTTGTCCTTTTATTCTTTTACCAGTGTCTTTTGAAAAGCAGAAGTGTGTAATGTTGACGGTCAACTTGTCAATTAGTTCTTTGATAGGTCTTGCTTTTGATGTTACATCTAAGAAATATTTTGCCTAAGCCAAGATCATGGACGTTTTCTCCTATGTTTTCTTATGGAAGTTTTATAGTTTTGGGTTTTATGTTTAGGTCTATGATTCACTTAAAGTTAATTTTTAAATATGGTATAAGATATGGATTGAAGTTCATTCTTGTGTGTGTGTGGACATTGAGTTGTTTCAGCACTGTCTGATGAAAAGACTATCCATTCTCCATTGAATTGCCTTTGCTCTTTTGTCAAAAATCAATTGTCTTTATCTGTTTGTGGGTCTGTTTCTGGACTTTAAATTCTGTTCCACTGATGTATTTTTTATTTCCTTTTATGCCAACACCACATTGTCCTAATTACTGTAGTTTTATGATAAGTCTTGACATCATGGAGTGTTAATCCTCTAACTTTGTTCTTTTTTTTTCAAGGTTGTTTTAGTTACTGCAATTCCTTTTTGTTTCCCTATGAATTTTAGAATCAATTTGTCAATTTCTACAAAACCCTATAGCTTTCTTCATAATTCCGGTGCTTAGCTTTGTGGAGCTCCTTTGATCTGTGGGATCATAGTTCTCATTAAATTTGGAAAATTTTGGAAAATTTTCTGCTATTATTGTTTCAAATATTTTACCTCCCCTGCCCTCCTTTGGGGACCCAATTCTATGCGTACATTAGATAGTTTGAATTATTTCTACAACTCACTGCTGCTCTGTTCATTTTAGAAAAATTCTTTTTTTCTCTGCTTCAGTGTGAACAGTTTCTACCACTGTGGTGTCAAGTTCATTAATCTTTTCTTCTGCAATTTCTAATCTGCTATCAATTCCATGTAGTGTATATTTCATTTCACACATTGTAGTTTTCACCTCTCAATGTTCCACTTGATCTTTTTAATATCTTCCATGTCTCTACTTCATTTTGCAAACATATGGAATACAATTATAATAACTTCTAAAGTCCTTGTCAGCGAATTCTATTATTGGTGTCACTTCTGAGTTGGTTTTGATTGATTCATTTATCTCCTCATTATGGGTTACATTTCCCCACTTCTTTGAATGCCTGCTAATTTTTATTTGAATCCAAGGCATCATGAATCTACCTTGCTGGATACTGGACAGTTTTGTATTTCTATAAAATTTTTCAAGCTATATTTTGGGGTGTCATTACTCATTAACAGTTTGATCTTTTCAGGTCTTGCTTTTAGGAATTAAATTTTAATTCCTAAAAGCAAGAAGGAACTGAAATAGTCCTTAATCTAGGGCTATTTACTGCCCACTGTTTAGGCAAAGACCCTTCTGTGTACTTTTCTCAAATCCCTATGAACCGTGAGGTTTTCCAGTCTGGCTAGTAGGAACAGGTTCTATTTCCAGCACTGTGTGAGTGTTGGCATTCTTACACTTCATCCTTTTAGGTTGTGCTTTCCCCAGTATTTGACAGTTTCCAAATGAAATGGGGGCATTCAGCTGAATACTTGAGAGGGGTCCTCTGCAGATCTTCAGAGTACTTTCTGTTTTCCTCTCTTTCCTCTTGCCACTCTGTCCAATGAACTCTGTCTTGTTTGTTCTTCCCATTTTCTTAGCTCTGTCTCTTCAACTTAGCTCTACCTGCTTCCTCTTCCTCCATCATGGCCTAGAATTCTCTTTAGGTGGGAAGGTGGGGTCTCCCTGGTCTCACTGTTTTGTGCCTCATCTCTCAGGGATCATTGTCCTCCACTGTCTAATGTTCACTGTTTAGGTCTTGGTACTTTACTGCTGAGCCTCAGTTTACTTAACCACAAAAGGGGAATAATAACAATAATTACCACCCCACCAGGCTGTGAGGATTAAATGAGATAACCTACTAAATCACTAAGCCCAATGCCTATATTCACTAGGTGCTCAATGGATGGTGGCTTCCATTATCACTGCTACAAATGCTGCTGTTCAATACCAGTGACTGAGGGAGTGCAGAATGGGGAAAAGCTACCAGGACTTCAGAAATGCTTTCCATGAACTTCTCCATCACTCTAATGGCAGTAGCACACAGTACAATAAAATAGTGGTTCGTTGGGTGCTAAGCCAAGTAGTCCATGTACACACAGTGCTTTGTGCTGTTAGGTGCTAGGTACACAACAGATGGATTTGAGGACACCTTGCAATAACCACCCCCAGGAGTTTAATAACTCACTCTGACCTGGATGAAGTCAAAGCCAAGGGGGATCTCTGACCTGCTTAGCTATGGCAATGTTGCAATAACAGGAGTTTGGGAGTCTCCTGGGTCCAGCTTAGTCTCCTCTCCTGCATCCTTCCCCCACCCTGCCCTGCAAGCAGGTGAATCTTTCCTGGATTCAGAGCTGGGCCCTCCTCTCCTCAACCCATTCCCAATTCTTAAACACTGGTGGCTGAGGTTTGTGGGCTTTTCGCCTCCCCAGTGAATATATAATTGTCTTCTAGGATGAGCCAAGATAAGACAATGGTTGCAGTAAAACTGGTACATTACATTCCTCCACACAGTTGCTTAATGAACACGTGGCTGCCCACCCTCGTCAGAGGCCCCAGAGCCAAATGCAAATGAAACACATTCCGCAGTATTATTTAATTAGCTGGGGGCGGTAATGGGGAGAGGGAGGAGAAAGTATGGGACAAAGAAAAAGGAAGAGGAGAACTTGAGGGTGTGGGGGACAGGTGTAGGGTAAGGGCAGAGAGGATGAGGGAAGGCAGAAAAGAGGGAAGAGGGTGAAAGAAGGAAAGGAGTAAGCCAACAATGGGGAAGAGGCAAGATGGGATCTGAGTTTGGATTTGACTCTCCACATCCTGCTTGTAGGGAGGAGAACATTGGGTAGGCTCATGATTCCCACTGGAAAGATGAGGACACGAGGGTTTTCCTATGTGCTACACATTGTGTTAGGTGATGGATGATTCAGAGAGGATCCCAGAATGGGTAAGGCAGATAATGTCTCTGCCTCTGTGGGGTTCACAGTCTAGTGGACTAAACAGTAAACAATCACATCAAGAATACATGTAAGGACCGTTGAGCTTGTGATTATTTACATGATTATGTTTAGAAGAAGGAGTGTGGCAGAGTAGTTAAGGAAGTGGGCTCTGGAGAACGAATGGGTATATTTGTATCTCAGGCCTGTCACATTCTCACTGTGGTAGCTTGAGCAGTTTACTTAACCTCTCTGGGCCTCAGTTTCCTCATTTCTAAAATGGAGATTAAGGTATGTATTACATAAGGAAGTTGAGAAGATTAAATTAGGTAATGTGTCCAAATCACTTAGAAAGTACTTGGTGCCTAGTTAAGTAATGACAGATTCTCTCTGACTGAACTTTGGACAGGTTCCTCTAAGCCTGGTCTCGCCAGATGAGCTTGCATATTTCAATTTTAGCAAGAATCCTGCTAAGTCAGTTTTGAGAGAATCTTTCAGCCTTGATGTCTGATCAGTAAGAATCTTATTTGGTCAGTTTAACAAAAATCCCTTCAGGTTGATGTCTCCACTGACACCCTCACCCAGCTCCGTGGCTATATAAATCCCCACCTGTCCTTGTTGTCTTTGGAATTGTGCTCAGTTCTATACCAAAGTCTTTTTTCCTATTGCAGTAGTTTCTGAATAAAATCTGTCTGTATCACTTTAGTGTCTGGCTTTGGTTCTCTTTGACAGTACTTAAAAAATTCCAACTTTGAATATAAAAGAACTAAAAAGTAAAGCAAAGGATTAGATGGCTGTGGTTCAGCTCAGGGGTCAGGACAGTCTTTTCTGAAGGGGTGTGTCATAGGCTGAGATCTGAAAGGTGATCTGCATGTCAAGAAGAAGGGAGAAAAGTTGTTATGCCTCCCTGCCTTTTCTTGCCTGTCTAGAGCTCATTCCTCTTCTGGTAAGATCACTACCCAGTTTTGCTTTGAAAACAACTTCCATCCACTCTCAGTACATCCAGGTGGGGCTGACCCATCTCCTGGCTCCTGCTACTGAGGCCTGACCATTAAGTTAATTTTACCTCCTGGTTGTAATAATCATTTTAGTCATGGGAAGATGACATAAACCAGAACAATGAAAATCATATAGGAACTTTAGCTAATCAGGAGAGATGCTAAACTAGAGTCATGTAATCCTACTGCTAATAGTTCTCATTCTTCACTTAGAGTGGAAAACATGACTGTGCTTTCCAATGACACCAGTGTCGAATGACACTAATGCAGAAGGTAGAAAGACAATGTCCTGATGACATCATTTAAGTTCCTGGATCCAGCCATGCCTGAAGCCATTAACTCCTGGAGTTTTCAGGGAAATGCCCAAATTATTTTCCATTTTTTATTAGTTTGTGGAAGACAAGCTGAGTTGAGTTTTGAATTAGGGTTTTGTGATTTACAAAGAATCCTGTATATACTGTACAGCTTCCTGACAAAGGAAAAAACATGTGAGAAGCCTCAAAGGAGAGAAGGATCATGGTCTATTAAAAAAATCCAAAGAATGTCAGTGGACTGAAGTGTGGTATGTGAGGGGAGAGTGGTGAATATGAGCATATCATATCAGGGTGCCAAGAAACCTGAGCATACACTGAGGAAAGTGAAAAGGAACAAAGTGGAGGCTAAAAACATTAGTAAGAACTTCTAATTCTTTACAACTGGTGTACCCCTGGACCTGTTCCCAAGTCTTCACTTCTCATCATGCCTCATGCTCAACTCTGTATCCACTCAGGAAGTCCTGAATCAAAGACCCAGCGACCATTACAACTGGGCAGTTATGGAACATAATATTTCTTGTCCAGTATCCTTATTTTGTTTTATTTTAAATAACTGACCAAATAATGAAAAATACATTGTTATGGTAAAAAAAGTCTAATAATATGGATGAAGCAAATAGCCTCACTTTATTTTTTAAAAGATTTTATTTATTTATTTGAGAGAGAGAGACAGTGAGAGAGGGAATGCAAGCAGGGGGCATGGGAGAGGGAGAAGCAGGCTGTCCGCTGAGCAGGGAGCCAGATGCGGGGCTTGATCTCAGGAACCTGGTATCATGACCTGATCCGAAGGTCGATGCTTAATGAGTGAGCCACCCAGGCACTCCACAAATGGCCTCATTTTAAAGAATGGGAACTGAGTCCAAGAATCCCCCTCTTGCACAGAAATATCTTAGGATAATAGTGAAAGATTTATTTTAGCATCACCTATGTCCAGCCACAATGCAAAGCTATTACTTTCATTATTTTTTATTTATTCTTCACTACAACCCTATGAAGTAGGTACCAATATTATCCTCATTTGACAGATCAGGCTGCCATGGCCCAGAGAAGTTAAGAAAATTGTCCAAGATTATGTAACTAGCAAGGGACAGAGCCATGATATGAATTCCGACAGTCTGGCTCTAAAGCCCATCCCCTCATTCCTGGTTACAGTCCAGATAATTCCACTTAAACGACAGAAGGAAAGAAGTAATACCAGGAGTCTGAAGAGAAAAGACATAGAGCTGCCTTGGGAGCTGTCCGTGGTCCTTACACCCACGTGGAAAATAACTGATACAGGCATCTTCTTCACATTCTTTTCACTCTCCTGACCTCCACCTACCTTCTCTTGCCCTCTGACTCATCCCCCACCCTCCAACATGTTCAGGCTATTCTTGATTACACACACTTGGTTTAACTTGGTATTCATTCCTTTTCTTATAAGCTGCCCCAGCTGAACTTTAGGCAAGTGGTATTTCCAAGCCACAACATTTTTGCTTTTTTCTCTTGGTCCAGTCTGTGTTTATCTTTGGGCCTTAGGGAGGAAAACATAGTTTCAGCCCTCAAGGAGCCATAGGCAATCTAGGGATATAATGTATATAAGATATACATTAGGTAAGGCCTAAATATCCTAGGTTGGCAGATATAACCCTACAGGGTCTCCTTTAACAAGAATCTTTGTCTCTATGACTACTTTGTACCTATAGTCTCTGAGCACAGGATACATCCTCTTCTGCCACTGTACTATTTCACATGCTGCTCTTTGACTGGCATAGCTTCCCACATGTTTTCTGAGCTCAGGTACCACCTCCTCTAGGAAGCCTACTGTCATTCCTACCACCATCATCACCTCCACCAGACTAAGTAGTTTATCCTAAACTTTTGAGGCTTTTGAAGGTGAAACTAACAACAATGGGGATATTAAAAAGCAATAAGATATGGTGGAATTCCATGCCAACACTCCAGTCCTTTAGATCCAATCTGGGGAAGAGAAGGAGCCCTAGGCTTAGAATGAAGAGAACTAGGATTTTTCCCAGGGATTTCCCAAATATACTTTGTGACCATGGGAAAAATATATTCTCTCTGGGCTTCAGGCATTTCCTCTGGAACATGAGGGAGTTCAGGCAAAATAGTTCAAGAATTTACTCTTTCCACATACATGCCTAGAGTGTCTACCATGAGCAGTAACTGGGTCAGTTACAGTGTAGAGATGGAGAGGATGCAATGGAGAATCAGACCTGAGGAGAGGATAGGCATGGATGGCATCACAGGATCCAAAGAGGCCCGGGACAGCTCAGAGGAAGGAAGGCCCTGCCAAAGCTGAAGGCACTAAGGAGGTTTCCTGTGGGAAGGAGAATTTGAGTGGGCACTGAAGAATTTAAGATGGTATTGAATGCAGAAAACATTTTAGAGAAAATAAAAGTCCTTGTTTTAGTGCCCTGGGGTCTGCAATTCTGTGCCTTGGGTTCTGTAATTCTGGATTCCATGGCTCTGGATTCTCTGACTCCAGGTTCTAAATTTCTGGGTTTACAATTCTGTGAATCTGAGATCTCTACCTCTAGGTTCTGTGGTTCTAGGTATTACAATCTGTAGTTCTGGGATCTAGGATTCTAGAGTATTGGTTCTGGGTTATATAATTCTAGATTCTGGGTTCTGGGCTTTATGGTTCTGAGTAGTGTCATGATTATTCTTCTTTAAACCCAAAGGCACATATTGGGGAAGAGGAGGTCCTGACATCCTTCCAGCTCCTCTGAAGAATGTTTTTTTCCCTCTCCCCACCAACAGAAAACTGGCCAAGCGAAGCCCCCCCCCTCCATTCTACAGTCTTCCTTCCAGCTTGTCTGCTCCTAATGAGGTTCCCCATGTAGACTGGGGCAGGCTGAGAAAGGTGTGGTTAGAAGCACCAGTCTACCTGACTCAGCAGGGCTAAAAATAATTAATCTCCAGGCTCTGCCCTTCCCTAAATGATGGATGGCCTGGACAGGGCACTGTTCTCAGTAAAGAGGTCCTGAGTCCTGAAGTAACCTGAGGACTTACTCCTTAGTGAAGAAGTAGGAAGGATTGTGGTTTAAGAAATGGTTTAAGGTCCCTTAAGGTCTGCACAGTGTAAGTGCTGTCAGGGAGTTACCCCTTTGGATTAAGCATTGCCCTACTCTGGTGTCATCCCTCAGGCTGCTTTCCCCAGCTTCTTCTAATGAAGGCCACTGGTACTGCTGCCTACACACTTGTTCCAACTGAGACAAACCCAACAGAGACAGGAGTACACACACACATGATGTTACTCTCTCTCTCTGGCTCCTAAGAATTCTGGGTTCTCTTGAGGTCTATTGAAGTAGAATATAAGAATACTTTGAAATTCAAGGAGAGATGTGTCATTTGTCTCAGAATATGAGTGTGTATGAACATGACTGGGTGTGTGGGAGATGCCTGGCCTGAGGTGTGACTGGGGTTGTCCCCAAAGGTGTGGATCATAGTCTTAAGATGGTACAGCTCTTCTAGAACGTATGGAGGACTGTCTCAGCAGGTCTACCATGCCCCCTGCTGATCTGGTGGTAGTCTCCCCCTCTCTGTGGGCTCGTGTCCCCACCTCAGGGAGCTCTCTGCCAGAGGGGTTTGAGACAGAGAGCTCACTCACTCTCCTTTATTTGGTTTTTAGATTGTGGAACCAAAAAAATTACATTTAAACTGTTTGCAGGGAGCTAATTTTTCCTAATCACTCACCCTGCTGCACACATCTCCAGAACTTGATTACTTCTAATTAGATTAATTAGATGGAGAATAATTTCTTTTCTCTGCGAATATGAATGGAGCCCCAATGTTCCAGAGCTCAGAGTGGGGCCTATGCAGATAAGATGTCTGTCCTCTGAGTGGTGGAGGGACTTGCCCAAGGTCACACCATAAGCAAGTTGAACCCCAGTCTGTCTGATTCTGGAACCCTAGCTCTTAACCATCACACTATTGGTCTTACCTGGACTTTTCTTCCCTCCTGGGTGTGGGATCAGAGGGCTGTACCCTCTCCAGCATCATGGGACCCAGGGAGGCCTCAGGAGCTGGGGTCAGGTTATGGCTCCCTGTTCTGGCCTCCTGGACAAAGCTTTCCTCATGTCCCTCTCTGATGGTGGGTCCTGTCTATGTCCTAAATCACTGAGTCCTTTTCACCTTGCACAAGGATGGGGAATGATCCTAGGAAACCAGAGAAGGCAAAATGCCAGGACAACTGCAAGAGTGCTATGGAGTTGCTGGCCAAGGGACTGAGAGAGATGCTGGGAGGCACATGGCCCTTGCCCCGACTCACCCTGGGCACCTGTGACCAGCCTCTAGGCCTGTTGGTCACCACCTGAGCCATGTGAACTGCTGCCCACAGAGCTTGGCAGTCTGCTCCCCTCACCCCCGACTATACCTGAGGTCACTTGGCCCCACTTGCAGGCTCAATGTCGAAGCCCTGGAGAGACCCTGATCAGTAATTAGCAGGAGAGGGTGGGAGTCAGCAGCACCTCTGGGGCCCAGCACGAGGTCCTGGACTTGGGGCTTCAGCCTCTTTGCTGGGCACCTCACACACATTGTCACTGATCTTTCCCCAACTGAACAAGAGAGTTAGATTCCGTTTCTTTGGGACCTTTCTGGCTGTGGGATCTTGGGGTTTAATTTTCTCTTTCATCTCTCCCTCTCTCTCTCTCATTGACCCAGGGGCAGCAGAGAGTGGGGTAACAAGCTGTCAGCCATGATTAGCTTTTATCAACAAACTGGCAACTCACCCTAGGAGCCCCAGGACAGTGCCTGAGATGGAGTCTGGGCCTGCAAACATAAAGCTTTAGGGCCCCCGCATGCGCACACACTACCACACAAGCAGGCTCTGCTCTCATGCTGCAACACATCTGTGGGAACAGCCATTACCATCTCCAAGTGATGGGATTTATCATCCAGAGCCAGTCCTGGGGCCAGGTCTGGCTCTCCCACCACCTGGGATCCATGACCACCATCTGTTCCTTTAATATTTCTCTGAAAAATTTGGTGGTGTGGGGACCAGCCCAGGAAGGCAAGAGAAAAGAAGATCTGGAACCAGAAGCCTAAAGACAGATTAATCCTGTCCCGTGGCTACAGACAGACCCTGAGGCAGTTAGAGAAAGGGGAGAGGCAAGTAGACAGCCAGGGGGCCTGGAGTCCCTGGTGGATCACTGGAGAGCCCACAGAGGGGTGACAGTGAGAAGCAGACTCTGAGAGGGAGCACCCCCTTAAAAGTTTGCAGTCCCCCAAGGTGCTTTATTCCCCCCAACTCTGGTCTTTCCAAGGGACCCTGCCTTGCTGCTCTGTGCCCACCCCCAACCTTGTCTGCACAGCTGTAGCCACCTGAGCCACACCTGTATGACCAGAGAGCTCCAGGCTCCAGGACCAATCCTTCCCTAGCTGAGGGGGTTTAGGGAATTCCGGACATTCTTCCAAAAAGGACATCAACACGGTCAACACGCTCCGCATTCCCTACCATCGGTAAAGGAAAGGAAAACCAAAACCACCGTGAGTAGCCCCCTCACCCTTCTTAGGATGGCTAGTAGCAAAAAGAGAAGAAATAACAAATGTTGGCAAGAATGTGGAGAAAAGGGAGCCCTTGAGTACTGTTGGTGGGAATGCAAATCAGTCCAACCACTATGGAAAACAATATGGAATTTTCTCAAAAAAATTAAAAATAGATCTACCATACATATGAGCCAGCAATTCCACTTCTGGGAATGTACCCAAAGGGAATGAAAACAGGATTTCGACGAGATGTATGCACCCCCATGCTTACTGCGGCCTTATTCACAATAGCCGAGATGGGGAAGCAGTCCAAAGGCCCATTGGTGGATGAATGTCCATCTGCATAATGGAATATTCATCAACTGTGAGAAAGGAGGCTTTTCTGCCACTTGCGGCCACGTGGATGGACCTCGAGCACATTATGCTAAGGGAGATAAGCCAGATAGAGAAAGACAAGGACTGAATGATATCACTTATATTTGAAATCTTAAAAAAAAAAAAAAATAGAACATGTGAAAAGAAGAACAAAAACAGGGAGTGAAATGGTGGTTCCTGGGGGCTCGGGTGGGGGTACAGTGTTGATGGTGTAGACAATTACAGAATTCTAATGAGTTACTGAAATAGTCAGAGATTTCACGTACAGTATTTGGAACGCAGGCAGCAATAGTGTACTAAAAGTATGAAGTGTGATAAGTATCATTACAATGGCAACCATATTATAAGATATAAATGTGTCAAAGTAGCAAGATGTATACCTTAAATGTATACAATACTACATGTCATTTACCCAAATAAAAATGCAAACCAAACCAAACCAAAACAAAACAAAACCAACCCAACTTGATTCATGTAGTCTTTCATGTCACCTGGAATACGATATCAGAGTTCTATAAGTATTAGTTGACCAAATGAAGGGATGAATTAATGGATAACAATGAATAAAAAAACAATTAATTAATAATTCTAAAAGAGAGTTTCAGGGGCAGGTAATGGGGGTGGGTGGAGTCTGGTCTGGGTTCGAGTCCCAGCCTCTGACTTATTGTGGGACCTGAGCTGCCTCTCCTGTCTCTGGGCCTTGGGTCCTCATCCTCCCGACAGGGTGAGGAGCCTGCCCAGACCCCACGTGGGCTGACTGGGCCCGGAGGCATCTGCAGGTGCTCAGTGGGTGTTTATTCTCATCCCCTCCGTGGCCCCCACAGTGCCTGGCTCTAAGCCAGTGCCCTGGAAATATCGATTAACCTGGAGAGATAATGAGATGAGCTGATGTTTGGGTCTGGGCCTCACAGCACAAAATCTAAAACTGGGTTGGACAATGAAACAAGGGCCAGCTGGGTGGAGATATGAGGGGTTTGGCTATGAGACATCAGAGAAGACTTCCTGGAGGAGGCAGGCCTTGGGCTGTGTAGAATTTGGCTAGGGGAGGGGAAGGCATGCAAGGGGGAGTCTGCTTGTGCAAAAGCAGGGAGGAAAGAGGTGAGGTGTCAAGGTGAGACCTCTCTCTTTTGTGTTGTGAGGCTGGCCCTGGACAGTGTGTGTGTGTGTGTGTGTGTGTGTGTGTGTGTGCGCGTGCGTGTACACGCGTGTGTACGTATGCATGTGTGTGTGTGTGTGTGTGGTGGGGGGAATCCCAGCACAATGATGGGCTCCCAGGGGGGTAACAGGGGCTCTCTGCCCTCTGTCAGCCCACCCAGGTCACCTGCCCTCCTCTGTCCCCAGGGCTGGCTTCCCCACCTGCCACATGCACCCCTTCAGTGCAGGGACCTGGAGGACACGGTCACATCAGTCCTCTCAGGGAAGATCATCAGGCTCTACTTGCCATGAAACACAGACCCTTGAACATCGAAGCCGGGACGCCCATCCAGCCCCTCCATCCTGTAGGAACCCAGCACAGAGAGGTTCAGGGAGTGCCCCGTAGTCACCCAGCTCCCATGGTGGGTCCCCCAGTGCTCTGCTTTCTGGTCAGCCTGGTGGAGGCTCCTCTAACTACAAACACCCAAACGGAGAGCCTCAAAGATTCCTCTTCTCCCTTTGTCCTCCCTCTGCTCTCATGGCCACCCACTCACTTCCAGGCTGAGAAGAGCCAGGAAATGAGACCCTGGGGCTCCTGAGAGTCCAAGCCAGTGATCTGTGGCCCCATCCATGGAGGCCTAGGCCTGCGCAGGAAGGAGAGGGTTAAGTCCCCAGCAGCCCTTCCTTGTTGGTATTTAACTTACAGTTGCTAAAGGCCATCAGGAGCCCCATGGAGCAAACATTTTCTGTCTTAATGACACTGCAGTAGATTAAGGAGGGGCCCATCTCCCAGCTGACATAGAGGAGAGGCTGTCCATTACCCAGGATGGCCCTGGGCTGGCAGCCGGTGTAACTTTCCTGGAGATCTGCCTGAGTGGCGGAGGCATCCCCTCATCCCTGCCATCAGAAAATCCTGCCTGGTCCCTCTGATATGCACTTCAGGAGAGGATAGTTTGGAAAGACAATGAGACAGGCAGAAACTCAGCTCAACAAGAGAAAGAGCTCCCAGTCCCAGTGGACCACAAGTTGATAGCCATCTACCTTCATCTACCTTTTCCCTTTTTGTTCCCCTTCTCTGCTTTCTGTCACTGTAGTTTACATCTTCCAGACTTTATATAACTATTCTAGTTATATATTAAAAACTATATTCTAGTTATAAAGCATGTACTCTTTTGTCTGGTTTCTTTCACTCAGCCAAATTATTTTTTGCTTCATCCATTGTTGGTATGTGAATAAATATTTTGTATCTTTTTATTGCTGAGTAGTAATCCATTATACAAATAGACCACAATTTATTACTCTCTTTACTAGTGTTGGGCTTTGGGGTTGTTTCCAGCTTTTTGATGTTAACAAATAGAATTGTTATGAACATTTGTGTACAAGTCTTCGTGTGAACTCATGTTTTAATTGTTCTTGGGTAAAGTACCTAGAAGTGGAATGGCGGGTCACACAGTAGGAGGCAGGTTTAGCTTTTTAAGAAATTGCCTAATTGGTTTCCAGAGCACTTGCACCATTTCCTGTCTCCACCTGCAGTGTGTGGACTTGTGGTTCTCCACATGCATTGTCTGTGATGGTCACAACTCTACGTGTGCAGTGGCATCTTGCTGTGGCTTCCATCCATGTTTCCATGTACAGATTTGCCATCCATAGGTGTTCAAGTCTTCTGCACACTTAAAAAAATCAGGTTGTTTATTTTCTTTTTATTGAGTTTAGAGAGCTCTTTATATATTCTGGAAACAAGTCCTTTATCTGATACATAATTTGCACATCTTTTTCTCCTAGTCTGTGGCTTGTCTTTTCAATCTCTTACCAGTGTTTTTTCTTTTCTTTCTTTCTTTTTTAAAGATTTTATTTATTTGACTTAGAGCAACACAGTGAGGGAGCAAACACAAGCAGGGGGAGTGGGAGAGGGAGAGGCAGGCTTCCCGCTGAGCAGGGAGCCCAGTGTGGGGCTTGATCCCAGGACTCTGGGATCATGACCTGAGCTGAAGGCAGACACTTAATCAACTGAGCCACCCAGGCGCCCCCTTTGACAATTACTTATTGAGCACCTACTGTGTGCCAGGTGCACTTTACCAGTGTCTTTTCATGCTCAAGTTTTTAAATTCCATGACGCTGCCATCCAAGCTTGTTGTCCACCATGATAATTATGGCATCTACCATTGTGGGGTCCTGGCATCCCCAGAGTGGCCTCTTCCAGAATAGACCCTTCCCAGAATGATCAATCCAGTGTCCCAGGGCAGTCCCCCATTAGCAACACATTGCCCTGTCCAGCTTTGAATTCTGGCCTTCTTGATTCGGCACCTCCACAGTCCATTTCCCGGCCACTTCCCTGATTCCTCCTGGTCCTTGTTGCCAAGTTTTGCTGCTCCTTGGGTATATAATCTCTTCCCTTCCCTGGCATGCCTGCTGCTTTAGGAGATAGATTATGCTCATATTTGAGCCTGGTTATGGGTGTGGTGGCCAAAGGAGAGGTAGGGGACCAATCCTGAAGAAGAAGAGGGGTCAGGCACCTCCTCACATGAGGCCTTGTATGGTCTTCCAGCAAGGGGGGCTTTCGTCTTTCAACAAGGCCCAGGAGGTGCAGGGGAGTCTGGGTTCTCCAATCCATCCATCCAGATATCCTCCTCACCCCAAGTCTCAGACATTTACTTCTGGACTCTCTGGGCCCTGACTTTGGCACAGGAGACTTTCCTGGGCAGAGAGTTTATCCTTCTTGGAAGTTTGGCCATTCCTACAATGACATCCTTTGCCTGGTCTCTGGCTACAAAGTTGGAGTCTCTTGTATGTCGCCAAGTAGGTTTTCTGATGAACACTTTGCTTCAAATTGCAGACTAATAAATCTGAGTCTATAGTTCTCAGTCTTCATGTATCAGTGGTGCTTAACAAGAGCTGACAATTATAATTTCCTTCTCATTACTGTCCCTCCTACATGTCTTGGTGCCAGAGACCTTGCCCCAAGCCAGTGCACCCCCTCTATTTGTTCCCCTGTTCCCGAGAGGGGGATGTCTTCACGATGTCACTGCTATCAGAGGTCAGGGGCTATTGCTATCTACCTGTCACCAATGATGGGATCATCAGGGATGTCTCCAAAGTTTCATCTTAGAGCCTGCTTCCTAGGACCATTCCTACTACCAATTAGCTTGCATTGGGTTCCTTAGAAGCAGAGCCCGAGATGAGGATTCTTGAAAAAGTGGCTTACTGGGAGGAGGGGAGTGAGGGCAGAATTCTGGGACAAGGGAAGGAGCTAAGCAAACATGTGGCCTTTGGAGCCAGGACAGTTGGCTTTGGGAGGCTGCCTGCTCAATATCAGAACAGCCCTGGGGACCTTGGGCTCTTGGTCTGGGCAGGTGTATTAGTCAGGCTTTCCAGAGAAACAGAACTGATAGGCTGTGTATATGCATGTAGAAAGAGATTTATTATAAAGAATTGGCTCATGAAATTATGGAAGCTGGTAAGTTCAAAATCTGTCCTGCATACCAGCAAACCTAGACAGGCAGTCTGAGGGACAATTTCTTCCTGCTGCGGGAAGCCATTCTTTTTATTCCATTCAGGCCTTTAACTGATTGGATGAGGCCCACCCTTAGTTTGGAGGGCAATCTCCTTGCTCAAAGTGTACTGCTTTAAACATTAATCTCACCCAAATCATCCTCCAAGTCGACCCATAAAATGAGCTGTCACAGGAGGATATGCAGGGCAGGGGCCTTAAAAGCAGGAGAAGGAAGGTCAGCCCAGGACAGGGGTTAGAGAATTGCTTAAGAAGACCTGGTGCCTGGCCAAGGAATGGGTGAGATGGGGCCACTGTCAGGCCAGGCCACCTGGCTGAAAGATGACATCAGACAGACCTCCCAGTAGGCTTTGGGCCCCAGATGGAGGCCTGGGAAGTAAAAGAACTGTGAGCATGGGAGTGAGAAGGGCCTCAGACACTAGTTAGGAGGGATAATGTACCCTTGGGAGTAGGTAGGTGTCCAGTGGCTGGACCGGGAGTGAGGCTGTGGGAAGACAGACCCATAGCCACAACGGTGAGGTAGTAAATGAGTGTTGTTTCCACAGCTCGGGGTACAGCTGATTAGCTCTACCCTGTGCATAGGGTCTCAAAGGCTTGAAGGGGGAAAAATCTGGTTTCATTCTTCCCCATTCTACCCATCACCCTCATGGCCTCTATCCTGTCCTCTGCAACCCTCCACTCTACCCACCCCTTGCTGCTGCTGCTCTGGAATGATCCAGCACTCTCTGGGTTTGGCTTCCTCTGAAAATGCAGGTGGCCGATGTAGGAGGTGATCCCAGGAGGCATAGTGAGGAGGGGCCAGGGGCCAGGAGGGAGAAAAGCCCCAAAGACTGAATCAGAGCAGGCCACACTGTGGGCCCAGTCCTGCTGGGGACCCTCTGAGGGTGTGTATGGGATGTGCCTCAAACTTATCCCTCAGATGGAAGCTGGGTGTCAAGCTGGACATCTATCTACTCACTTCCATCCCTCACTGGTTGAGGGTTGCCCCTGGGGTGTGAAGTCCCTGGAGTTTCCGGGCTGCTCTGCATAGGCCCTACACAAGCCCCCGACACTAGAAAAACCCCCAAGCACTGGGGAAACCCCCAGGTGGAGAAGCAGAACCACCCACTACTAGGTTTATCTGCTGCAGGTGAATGCAGAGCAGGCTCTGGAGATGGGAACAGGGTATCAGAGGCACTGAGGCTCCACCCACTGCCACCATGGGAATAACACCCTCCTAAGAGAGGCCCCCAGCCTGCACTGGCATTGTGGGCTCCCATTGTGAACAGCCAGACCCTATCTCCAGCAGCCAGGAAAGCAAGCCCAACTTCACGCTAAATACATAATTTGCTGCAAATTAAACTTAATGGGACTAGAGTAATTATGTTGACTTTTTAAAGTACTTAGAGATAAATACCTGATTAGATATTTCAGAATATAAAATTTCCCATTGTGTTTCCTTAGGGAAAGAGGGGAGAGGGGCCTGAAGCTGGAGTTGGAGAGCTGATGTCCAAGGAGGAGAGGAGGGCCTCTGAAACCCATTTGAGGACGTTCTTAGACCCACATGGGGAGTGATACCCAGGTCAGCCTCTGGGAGTGCAATTTGACCAAACAAATCCAAAGCCTTAAAAAGACTCACCTACAAATACTTAGTTATAAAATAAATAAGTCATGGGTGTATATTGCATAGCTTGGGGAATAGAATATAGCCAATAATATCATATTAAATTTTTATGGGGACAGATGGTACCTAGACTTATCATGGTGATCATTTCTCAGTACATACAAATGCTGAATCACTATGTTGTACACCTAAAGCTAATGTGATACTGTATTTCAATTTCAATAAAAAAGTTGGAAAATACCCATAGCTATTGCCCTGATAAGTCCACAAATCCATTATAAGGAAATAATCAAATGGAAGCAAAGATCTATGTGAAGAGTCAGTCATCCAACATCATTTCCAACAGACACAGTCAGATGGAACCCATCTAGATACCTAACAATGGGGGATTAGCTACAGCTGTTAGAACAACCCCATGATGGAATGTAATTGTAGGCATTAAAAACATGACAGTCAGAAAGTAATTCACGCTGGGAAGATACTGATAGAATAGGGGGTGAGGGGCGCCTGGGTGGCTCAGTGGGTTAAAGCCTCTGCCTTCGGCTCAGGTCATGGTCTCAGGGTCCTGGGATCGAGCCCCACATCGGGCTCTCTGCTCAGCGGAGAGCCTGCTTCCCTTCCTCTCTCTCTCTGCCTGCCTCTCTGCCTACTTGTGATCTCTGTCTGTCAAATAACTAAATAAAATCTTAAAAAAAAAAAGAATTCAGTTAAAAAAAAAAAGAATAGGGGGTGAGAGAAAAAAACAACATATAGATGATCTGGATATAAAGTACTTTCTAAAGATACACAGAGAAAAAGAAATCCCGGGAGGAAGTATGCAGGAATACCAACAGTTTTGAATCCATTTTTAATGTAAAGGGAATGCACCCTCCGTAGGCTCCTCTGCTCTCAATCCTCTGCTATAGCAACACTTCGCTTCTGACACCTGGTGTGTGGGTTTTTCCCACACCAAGTGATTCTTCACCATCAACCAGCTGGATGTCTTACAATTTAACTCAATTTTGACACTGTCTACCTGCAGACATCATCAGATCTTACAGGTTAAAGGCTCAATCCCAGAAGACTATTCTCTGGGGTGTGCCCCTGGGGTGTGAGCTCAAAGGAGAGGAACAGTGTTTTACAGACTAAAGGAGGAAGTCGGGAGGGGTTGCTTTGAATGACAATGCTTTTGAATGAATTGAACTTCCCAACCACTCCCTCCACTTCAGATGCTAGTTGTAAATCCAGGGGGTCCCCTGTGTTCCTGATGATTAGCTATAAATTAGGGGTTCCCACAACCCCTTCCATGGGTTTGATTAATTTGCTAAGAGCATCTTACAGAACTCAAGAAACACAGTTTACTTTTTAGATTACTGGTTTATTACAAAGTATATTAAAGGATATGAAGAGCCAGATGAAGAGATACATAAGGCCAAGTGTGTTACGGTCTTAAACTCAGGGACTTCCATCTCCTAGGAAGTCAATATGTACCACCCTTCCAGCACTTGGCTGCATTTCTGTTTACCAACCTAGAAGCTCTCAGAACCCTGTTAATTTTGGGGTTTTTATCCCGGGTCCATTATGTAGGCAGGGTTTATTAAATTATTGGCTATTAGTGATCAAATCAATCTCTAGCACCTCTCCCCTCCCAGGAGGTTGGAGGTGGGTCTGTAAATTCCAACCCTCTAATCTTGTGGTTAGTTCCCTTGGCAACAAGTCCCCATCTGAGGGGCTTTCCAAAAGTCATTCATTAACATAAACTCTGGTGTGGTTGAAAGGGGCTTGTTAGGAAAAACAAAAGACACCCATTTCACCTTTATGCTCTGGAGCTATTTCAGGAACTGGGAATGAAACTAAATATTGTAACAAAAGATGCCCCTTTGGCTCTTATATAGGAAATGACAAGGGTTTTAAGAAATTCTATGCCTGGAACAGCGGATGAAGAACAAATACCTATTTTTTTTTATGATAAACAAGTATCACACTGGATGATGGGATTAAGAGGGATTTTTTTTTTCTATTTAAAGAAATTGTTCTGCAATGAACTCCTGCTGCTATTTTATTATTTTTAACTATTTTAAAAAGCAGACTTGAGTGAGAAGGGATTCTTTCCTCCTCCCACTTAGGGGATTTCTGGAGGAAATTCTATCATTGGAACTCTAGCCTCAGGCTCTCTCTGTGGTATTTAAATCCCCTCGTTGCTGGTTATGAGAAAAGGTGCTAGTCATCTGCCTAGAATCCAGTCTTCCCTTCTTTATTAGTAACAAGAGGCTAGTGCTGTTGTGAGTGGCTTTCCCTTGCAGATGTGGGTGACCGATGAAATATGAGTGGAGGGGATGGATGCAGCGTCGCAGAAAGTTCTTTGAAGGGACCCCCCCCAAAATGCAGCTCTCAAGGGCTGGGACTCCAGCAGCCAACATGTAACCTGAGGTAAACTTTAGGATAAAGTCATGTGCCACTGTGGATGGTGGAGCGAAAACAGAGGGAAACTGGGGATTTGACAACTTTGTGCATATCCTGTAAAACTGAATAGAAAAAAAATCTTTTTAAAAATGGAGCTAGGAAGCCCTGAAGGGAAAGCTCTAACACCATATCACTAGTCCTTAATTGCAGACTCCAAGGGTAAGAGAAATATTTTGCATTTCCAGCAGGTGGAAGCCTACCTTACTACCCCAGCAGGAGGAAGGGAGAATTTCTCTTTGCCCAGCAACAAACTCAGCCAATAAGAAAACACTGCTAACATCTTAGCCAATGAGAAACTGTCACCACCCTGAACTCTTGCTTTCCTCCAATGGGCTGTCATTCAAAGCAACCCCTCCCGACTTCCTCCTTTAGTCTGTAAAACTCTGTTCCTCTCCTTTGAGCTCCTGTTGGCCATAGCTTGCATGTCCTGAATTGCAGTTCCCTTGCTATTTCTGAATAAACTGAATAAAAATAAATTTTCTTGGTAAAATAACTGGCTGTTTTACTTTTAAGGTTGACATTACCTTAGTAGCCCTGGACTCCCTGCTCTCAGACTTCTCTTGAGTGAAAAATAAATTTTTAATTGGTTTAAGACCTTATTTTCTGTATCCTTGTTTCTAGCAGCTGAATGCATTTTCTAAAACTGGGGCAGTGTCAAGGTTGTCTGAGATAAGGTAAAACCCCAGATAATCCACAGGAACTTTAATAGAATTGGTAAGTAAGTAGCAACTTCTCTTAGTGCAAGGGAGAGTAGGATAGGCCTAAGAGGAACTGAGCCAAGACCTTTAAATAAAAGATTTCTATAAAATAAGAGTCAGCTGGATGGGAGCTTGCCTTTGTAGCCAGGCTGTGTATGTATAAATGTGGCACATGGCATGAGCGGTTTGTCAGGGCAATGGGGTAACTTGACCTTGGGGAGGGGTCAAGAGGGTTGTTCTCAATTACCTTCTGGAACACAAGTGTTGACAGTGTATTCACTTGGGTCTAATCAGGAGATAGAAACCACATGGTGATTTAGGCAGGGCAAGTGTAATATCAAACATGATTAAACTATAATAAAGAGTAACTGTGAGATAAAGGAAACTTTATGTGGTCCCCTAGGACTGAAGAAGAGTATTCAAGGAAGGACAACCTCGGATGAGTTCTAGCTCTTCAAGGATGGTTTGGACCTCAGAGAAAAGGTAGTTGTAGATCCCTGGATGGCAGAGACTTTGTGGTTTGCCAGGTCAGAGCTGGTCTGCAGGTCCCAGGCAAGCAGGGGACAACCCTCTGCGCAGCAAGCAGCAGTTGGTGGCTGGGCATGAAGGCAAGCAGAGGGAATCTGGGTGCTGGTGTTGGTGGGAGAGGATCACCAGAGTGTGATCACCAGGTTAGAATGGGGCTGCAAAGTCATAAGAGAATGCATGTTTGGGGTCCTGGCTGGGGCCAGGTATGGCCAGATGTCCTCAGACCCATCCTGTTGACTGACTGTGAGGCTGGTGAAACTAGCGGGAGAAGTCCCTTCCTCCTGCAGTGTTCCTCAAGCACTTTTTGCTGAGAAACTTAATGTTATGCTCACTGTAAAGGAGAAATACCTAAAAAAATTTAACCTACTATTATAGATCAAGTGCTGAAGAGTGAACTTGGTAATAACTGGTACAATAGTTCCACTTGAGTGAGACTGGAAGTCAGGATGCCTGGACTTCCCTGTGACCTTAAGCTAGTCCCTTTTCATCCTTTGCTTCAGTTTCCCATGTGCTAAATGAGAGGAGTTGGGTGAGAGAGTGTCTGTTTCCTTATGATCTAAGGACCACTGACATGACTGTGTGGGCTATTGTGGTATGTGGGAGGCCTGGAAATATAGACAGAAGTAAGAACCTTCCCTAAGCTGACCATCCATTGCCTCCTGACTCCTGTAGCTACCCAGAACATGGGCATCACAGTGTCAATCCCCATCTTGGTCAGGGCTTCCCTGTGCAGAGTCTGCACCTGGTGGCATGAAAGTCTCCAAACCACTGTCTCTAGCACTGTCTCTGTCTAACCCTGCCACGGCAGGAGAATCAACAGAGGGGGTGGTGATGTCAATGGAAGGAGTGTGTTACCTTTTACTTCATTTTCTCATCAAATTTTTGAATTTGAAAATAACTTAGTGGCTTTCTAGTTCTGTCCCTTGCTTGGTGCTTGGATTCCTTCTATACAACCATTGTCAACCAGAAATGTAATTTTACTGTGATTAATGTTGGTAAATCATCATCACCATTCTCCTTCTCATCATCACCATCATCTCCATCACCACCACCATCATCACCATCACCATCATCATCACCATCATTTCCATCACCACCGTCATCATCACCACCATTATCATCACCATTGACATCATCATCACTGCCACTTATTAATACCCTATATGTGCTAGGCACAGTGCTAGGTATTTCAAATATCTATTGAAGAATCTAAGGAGATAGGTATTGGTTCTAATTTACAGAAAGGTAAAGTGGCCCAAGGCAGCACAGATAATAAGCAAAAAAGGGAAAATGGTCTGAATTTAGATTTGTCTGATTCCAAAATCTGACTTCTATATGCTCCTCCTTGCAGCTCTGAGAGCTGTCCCTGCTGTGCACTCCAGTGTGGAGAGCTGCCAGGAAGCCACTCTGTCTTCAGCCCATGCCAACAGCTATCCCGTGGCCTCACTCATTGGTCCTGGTTCTGACCTTCTGGGGGCTGCTGGGTGTGCCCAACTTCAAGTCCATGTGACAGCCTTTCTGAAGTTGGAGGCGGGCTCTTGTATCCACCCAAGCCTCCTCGTTTTTAGGATGAACATTCCATTCCTTCAATAACTCTATGTGTGAATGACCACTTACTTCTCGTGCCCTGCTTGATCTAACCCTGGTCCTCCTGAACTTCTGTGATTTCCTCCTCCCCCAACAGCTTCTGTGCCCCCAGCAGCTACAGCAATCTAAAAGCACAAATGAGATCTCACTGCTCTCTTGCTCAAAGCTGCAATGAATTCCTTCAATGCTGAAAATAAAACCCAACTTCTCCAGGGCCTGCAGAACCTAAATGATCTTCCTTCCACTGACTCCTCATATCTGTCTCCTCCTGTCTTCCCCCACATGCTCTGCTCTAGCACATGGACCTCTCCATTGGCTTCACACCCATCATAGTCCCTTCTATTTCAGGGCCTCTGCATCTGCTGCTCCCTGTGACTGGTTCATACTCCTGACAATTATCACAACAGTATTTCTTCACTTTATTCAGGTGTCTTCTCAAATATCACCTCCTCAGAGAGGCCTTACTTGACCACCCCCTCTAGGGAAGCCATCTCATCTCTAGTCTCTTTCCATGCTTATCACTTTCTAATATGTAGTTGTTTGATTATTATCTGTCTTCCCTACTGGAATGCAAGCTCCAGGAATGCAGGGATTTTGTCCATCTTTTTTACTTCTGCATCTTCAAGCACTTAAAAGAGGGCTTAGTACTTTTGGTAGGATTCTAACAAATACTTGTGAAATTAATTAATTGATCAATCAATATGATCTTATTCCACATACTTCTCAGCTTGGAGAATCTGCCTTTAGGCTGTGTTCAACTTATCCCTGAGCCTCTTGTGTGACTCTGACAGTACAAGGGCCTGAGCCTCCTGGTTGAACCAGATTCTTTCCTCCCTTTGTCTAGATTCCCTATTTCTATTTACATGGCCTAAAAAAAGAGCAGGATACTCAGAGAAGTGTATTGCCTAGAGAGTCAACAGAATGAAGTTCAAATCTCAGCTTGGCCACTCACTGGCTCTTCATTGCTTAGCTTTTCTGAGGGTATGTTTTCTTTGGTGTAAAATGGTACTAATAATACCAACCATGTGAACGTGCAAGGAGAGAGAGATAATGGAAATGCCTAGTACAGAGTAAGCATGTGGGAGCTACAAACTATTACTACGTTGTTGTCATTACTACCCTCCCTCCATCTTGCAGGGAAGACCTTGGTTGGGACTGGACTGGATGGGGGCAGTGTGTGTGGGGAGAGCAGTGAAGGGGCAGGTGACACGAGAGATGTGCCCTTCACAGGCTCATACTGAGCCCTTTCTTTGTCAGTTTCATCTCAAGGCTTGTCTCCCTCCCCTGTCCCTGGGCTGCTGATTTATTTTACACTGCATGTTTAACTCACTAGTGCATGTTAAATCCCATCGTGTGAGTCTCCATCTACAGCTCTGGCCTGTGGGGATGTTCTTTCCCACCTTGGTCCAACACACTTGCTTTCCTTCCGAGAGCCTGTCACCTACAAAACTGAAGAGCCCATCACCTCCCCAGTGGAGTGACTGCAAATGATGGTGTGGGCCTCTTGCTCCCTGGTGGACTGAGGGCTCCTGGCAGGCAGGGACTATAGCTGACACTACAGTAGATGCTCCCTCTGGAAGCTCCAGGCGGGGCCAGGATCAAAGTGATGCATCAATAGCATGAGGGGGGTGGGCGGGGAGTGCTGTCTCCTGACTTTGTAATTTGGATTAAGGGATGTTGGTCTGGGAAGTCACTGAAATAGGTTGTATCCTCTGGCCAGTGGAGAAACTAAGTCACAGAGAGTTGGCGGGGATGGCAGATAGAGTAATCACAGTCAGTTTTCATGTGGAGAAACTGAGGCCCAGAAACAGGAAGTGTCTTCCCCAGGGACACAGCAAGTTTGTGAGAGAGTGGGGAATGACTGGGGTCCCTACCAGCCAGCCCACTCCTCCTCCCACTTCTCCCCTTGTGGAAGCCCAAGACTGGGACGGGGCTGGGCTTGGTCCTTTGGGAGTATCCCAGCTGGGCTGTGTCCATCTCTGCTGGTATTTGTAAACAGAGCCCTTTCGGCAGGCCTGGTGCCATGCAAGGCACTTACCACGATCTTGTGTGATCCTACCAGGGTCATCCCCATTTTACAGATGGGAACTGAGACCTAGAGAGAGAGCTGACTTGCCCAGAGTCTTGCAGCTGGGGAGTGAGAGCCCCATTACTCCAGGAGAACCCCACTTCTCCTGTCTGTTGGCTTTTCATAGCACTGGTCAGATGCTGACCTCCCAACACAGGCCTGCCTGATTATGGCCTGCCCCTGATGTAAGATCTAGGAAAGTAGGCCTTCTGCCTGTGTTGTCTACTTCTGTATCCCCAGTGCCCAGTGCATGGCAGAGGCATAATAATGTATTTAAATAAATGAGCAAATCTTTTGAATTCCTTTCAGCTCTGTGACCAAGAGGATCAGGGGCCCCAACCCTGGCTCCCCAGATAGTGATGGGCACTGACTCTGCTCCCTGTTCCTGATCTTGACCTGCCAGGTGGGCTGGTATCTAGCCTTCTCTGCATTTGTGCTCCAGCCCCAAGTCTCTTCCTCACATCCTGCCTTGCTCCACCTGTGCCCTGTCTCCTCTCCTGATCCTCTTCTCCTAAAACCCACTTCCCTGACCTGACCCCAGAGGCTGGCAGAGGCTCTTGGAGCCTGGGCATTTGTCTTCTTTCTTCTGGCCTTGATTCTGATTTATACTCTGACCAAACTGTAACTTGCCCTCTGTAATCCTGCAAGGGGAAGGTCAAAGGGGGGATCCCTCCTCAGTCTACAAGCTCCCCACCCTGGGACCTCCTGAAGGCTCAGATATGGCCTGACTAGCAGCTCTAGCAGCTCTTCTAGGCCAGTCCCAGCCAGACTCTAAAACTCGGGTCTGGGTACCTGATGAGGCTCTCTGCAGATTCAACCACTCCCAACAGACCCCTCCAGCCCCTTCCTGGTAAGTTCAGTGTGATCTGAGATTCAGGGTCTTCTGGTTCCTAGGCTGATCCCAAGTGGTTGGGTTCAGGTGTCAAGGACCCCAGGAGTGGGTGGGGCTATCCCAGCAGCTTCTCGTCCAGCACCAGGGAGACCCAACATGACCCTTCCCAGCTCAGAGACCCAAAGGGTTGGAAGAACCCCCAGAGAGCCTCCTCTCTAGGCCCCCAGGTATGCAGATGGACACACAGAGGAGGAGAACTGGCTTTGATGCCCCAAATAAAGGAGCCCTGGAGGGGAGGGGATCATCCCATAGGTTGTTCCCAGGAAGATGGGCAGGGGCACAGAGGGGATCCTCCCAGAGTCTTCAGCCCTCCACCCTCAGTCCCTGGGGATTTTTTGCCCTCAAAAAATGTGTGCTTTGCCCTCAGCAATCCCATCAGCTAGGGGCCTGTTTATGTAGATGTTGGGATCCCCACTGGTAGAGCTAAGGAAGGGCTGACAGTGGTCAGGTGGCAGGAGATCGATGGTGTGTCCTTGTTGAAGTTCTGGAGAAGAATACCATGCCGTCCTTCCACATCCACCACTGGTGTGGCCAAGTTCAGCAGAGCTCGAACCCTGGGTCCCTCTGCCAAGCCCCCTGTGGCTGCCTCCCACCTGCTCCCCCAGACTCCAGCCCTCCATCAGGAATCTCAGGCATGGGCCTCTGAGCGGGTTTCTTCCTCTCAGCATTCCAGCCTTCACAGAAGCCCTGCAAAGAAGAAAGGCAGTGGTCAACCCCTCCTCTGGGATCAAGTGGGCAGGTTGGAGGGCTGAGCCACAGTGAAGGCTGGGTCAGGGCCAACACTGGGGCTTTCATTTACCTTTGATCAGCAAGGAAGTGGGGTTCAAAACCAAGGTAGAGGGTCAGAGAGGGAAATGATGGGCTTGGGAAGAAGATCAAGTTCAGAGTAATTATCAGATAAGGGGCAGGTTTAGGATTAGAGTCAAAATCAGGTGAGTATTAGGATGAAGTTTCAGGTCAAAACCCAGAAGGTACAGTCAGGGACACATTACGACTGGTATAAGCAGGGGTCATGGTCGACATTCTCATGGAGACTAGATTGAGATCCAAGGTCAGAGTTCAAAACAGCCTGAGCATGAGAGTCAGAGTCCAGGTCAGTTTGGGTTGGGGTTGAGGATTCAGGGTGAAGGCCAAAGGAATTAACTGATCAGAGTAGGGGTGAGGTCAGATCAGGGTCTGGGTCCACAGCAAGCAGGAGCCAGGCGTGGCCCCAGCAAGGCGTCCTGGCTGGCCGGGGACCCCGCACCTCGTACTCCTGCTTGAAGCCATAGCCCTCGGCCATCTTCATCTGGTCGATGTGCTGCAGGAGGTTGGTCACACGCACCGCAGGGTGCAGCTGCTCCGTGTGGTATGAGGAGCCCTTCCGGCCACAGGGATGCTGTGGGGAGCCCCCCAGCAGGCTGCTGGCCTCAGTGACCCCACTGCTGCGCTGGTCTCCTGTAGTCAGAGGAAAGGGGGTTCCTAACGCACACTGCCCCCAGCCTGGGGTGCCCCAGATGGACTGGGGGTGGGGGAGGGGTGCATGGCCAACTCGGAGGTGGTTCCCAGAGCCAAGCAACCTTGCTGGGCCCACCCTGTGCACCCCGGGGCAAGTCCCTTCCGGTCTGCATTTGTTTCTCTGTCTGTAACCTGAGCAGGCTGGGTCATGTGGGCTCTGAGGGCCCTTCTGGCCCAGCCCTCTGGCCCTGCTGTGATCCTGGGGTCCCCTGACTCCCTCCTGTTGCTCCCCAGCCTGGACCACCCCTCTGTGACTTCCCTGAACTGCCTGCAGGGCCCAGCGCTCAGCAGAGCCCGGGAGAGCCCCCCTCTTCTCTCCCTCTTCCAGAGAACAATCTGGAACAATTGGCAACTCCCAGTAATTACCCCCATTCAAAGACAAGCAAATCCTGAAATTAGCTGCTGCTGCCACCCCCTCCACAGATTAACGGGTGACACCTGAATAGCAGCTTTTCTCCTGTGCCAGCATTTCCATTGTCAGCCTGGGTGGTGGCCTCAGCCAATTGGGGAACATGTCGAGAGGTTCACAGTGACACTCACATGCACTCACAGACACACTCATACACACACACACACACACACACACACACACACACCCTGGGAAAACTATCCCCTCCCTCCAGGCCCACCTGCTCCCCGCTCTTCCGGTCAGCATCCCCAAGGACATCCCACCCTGGTTCCCCAGCTCAGGCCCCGGGACTGAGCAAAGTGCCCTGCTCAGTCACACCCTCTCTGGACACTCGCTCATGCAATCGTAGGACTCAACTTATGTTGTTTTTCTTCTCAGGAATCACAGTCCTGAGCTGCCTGTTGTCCAAGACCTGAAAACAGTTTTTCATATATTTTGAGCTGTTTTTAGTTGCTTACAGTGGAAAGGAAGGAAGCCACCTGTTACCCTATCATGACCAGAAGCCCCACCAAGGCTTGGAAAGAAGTGACTTGCCCAACACAATGTCCCAGGGTTTCTTCCAGAGAACATTAGTTATACAAGTTGATGACGTCTTGGTCCACCTACAAAAGAAACAAAATGAATAGACATTCTGCTTACAAAAAATGAATCTGGAAAAGTTCTGGTTTAAACAAAATCAAATAGGTCTGTTCCCTGAAGGACATTTCAGGAACTTGAACACACTAATGCCCATTGTGAATCTTCACAAGGAGAATGAAAGTAGTCACGCTCCCCAAATTTCTTTTAGCAGGGAGAGCTTTTTTGGTTTCACAAAACATCTCTAGAGAAACCATGTGATGTGATGAAGAAGGGAGACTCTGGATTAAGACCTTGTTTGAGTTTGAATCTCAGTTCTGCCCCTTCCTGGCTGTGGGTCCTTGGGAAGGTTACTAGGCCTTTCCGAACCACAATTTTCATGAATGCCAGATGAGGAGAAAATCATTTCTATCCAATAAAGGTATTGGGATCATTAAATGAGACGAAACATGAGAAATACCCAGTCCACTTGGCACAGGATGAATGCCCACAGACAGCCGTCAGAATTCACTGTGGTCAGAGATCTCGAGTCCCCAAAGCCCGGGGGAAGCTTCTTGAGGAAAGAAGAAGCCAACAAGAGTGGAGCTTGCCCTGAATTTCATCTGCTTTAGTGGGAGAGTTTGGCTGAGGACGTGAAAGGTAGCATGGGTGAAGGAAGGATTTGAAAGAGGCGGCTTAGCCAACACATAAAACATGCACTCAGATTTCAAGAGAGAATTGTCTCCTGCTCAGGGAACTCTCAGGAGCTCCAAAAGCAGGGCTGGGGAGACAAAGGATTGCACGTGCTCTTTCTGGAAGCGAGCTGACAGCTCAAGGGAGAGCTTTCCAGGTGGAGGAGGAGGAGGAAGGTCCAGGAAGGTTCTGGTAGCTCTCGGTGGCTCAGCAAGTGGACCAGCATCAGCTCAGGGCTGCTGAGCAAGAGAAAACAGCACCACCAGGTCAGGGCAATGTCAGGAGGCTGGAGCAAATCTGGGCAGCCTCCAGGCTGAGTCCAAAGACAACACAAGCTAGCAGAGACAAGTACAAGTGCAAATACAGCCAGGGGCCTGGCCAGGATGCTGGATGCTGCTGCTGTCCTTGGTCCTGTGCACCCTGAGCCAAGGACGATGGGCTCTCCTGAAGCAACACATAGAGAAGAGGCAGCAGCATCAGAATTCACACCCCAGCCCCAGGGGGACTCTGGGGTCCTGGGGCCCATCAGGTTTCCCTCGTTGTCCTGCTCCCTGACAGAGGAGCACTTGCAGGAATGAAAGAAATGGACACTTACTTGGCAAACCATCTGGGTGGAATCCACTGGTACCCGCCAGAGTCAAGAGCTCGGGATGGATGGGACCCAGGAGAACTCCAGAGGGCTTTTCCAGGCAGTGCTTTGGAGTCAGTCGGGCTCAAATTCCAGTAGTGTGGGAAGTTCCCAGCAAGCTCCCTCCTACCAGCCTGCCACGACTTGCCTGATAGGATACACTGACTTTATAAATAAACTTTTTATTTTACAATAGATTGAGATTTACAGAAAAGTTACAGATAGTGCAAAGAATTCCCATTACTTCTGACCCAATTTCTCCATTATTAACATCTTCCAAATGGTATATTTGCTACAAATAATGAATATTGATACATTATTATTAACTAAAGTCTATACTTTGTTGGGATTTCCTTCTTTTTTTAATTTTAATTTTAATTTATTTATTTATCTATTTATTTATTTATTTTTACCTAGTGTCCTTTCTACTGTTCTAGGATCCCATAGATGATACCATATTATATTTTGTCACCATGGCTACTTGTGTTCTCTTGGTTGTGACATTGCTCATTTTTAAAAAAAGATTTTATTTATTCATTGAGAGAGTGAGAGAGAGAGAGAGAGAGAGAGAGAGGATAAGCCAGGAGAGGGGCAGAGGGAGAGAGAGGAAGAGTCTCCCCACTGGGCAGGAAACCCAAGGAATCTTGGCTCCATCCCAGGACCTTAGGATAGTGACCTGAGCTGAAGGCAGCCGCTTAACTGGCTAAGCCACCCAGGCACCCATGACATTCCTCATTTTGATGAACTTAATGGTTTTGAAGATTACTGGTCAGATAATTTATAGGATGTCTCTCAAGCGGGATTGTGAAAAATTGAGACATAATTCACATACCGTAAGATCCACCCTCTTAAACTTATGATTCAGGGGTTTTCAGTATATTCACAGATTGTGAAACCATCCCCATTAATTCCAGAACAGTTTCATCACCCCAGAAAGAAACCTGGTACCCATCGGCTATCACCCTCCATTCCCTCCTCCCCCAGCCCCTGGCAACCACTAAGCTACTTTCTGTTTCTAAGGATTTACCCATTCTGGACATTTTATATGAAATTGATCACGCAACATGTTGGCTTTTGTGACTGACTTCTTTCATTCAGCATCACGGTGTCAAAGTTCATCCATGTTGTACTTCCTTGTATACAAGTACTTCTTTGTAAAAAAAAAAAAAAGTTGTATACAAGTACTTCCTTGTAAAAAAAAAAGTTAATTGTGGGAAAATATGCAGAATATAAATTTTATCTTAGCCATTTTTATGTGTGTGTTTCAGTAGTGTTAAGTGTATTCATATTGTTGTGCAACTAATATCCAGAACTTTTTCACCCCACAAAACTGTAACTCTGAACCCCTCAAACAACAACCCCATTACCTCTCCCCCAAAACCTGGCAACCACCGTTCTGCTTTCTATGTCTGTGAGTTTGGTTACTCTAGATATCTTGCAGAAATGGAATCATATAGAATCTGTCTTTTTTTGTGATTGGCCTATTTTATTTAGTATTATGTCCTCAAGGTTGATCCATGTTGTATCATCTTTTAGAATTTCCTTCCTTTTTAAGGTTGAATAATAAATATTCCATTCTGTGTCTAGCCCACCGTTTGTTTATCCACTGATCTCTCAGGGAACACATGGGTTGCTTCCACCTCTTGGCTATTATGAATAATGTTGCTTGGAACATGGGTCTATAGATATTTCTTTGAGATCCTGCCTTCAGTTCTCTTCGGTGAGTATCTAGAAGCTGAATTGCTGGATCATATGGTGATCCATCCTTAATTTTTCGAGGAAGTGCCATATTGTTTTCTGTGACAGCTGCACCATTTTAAATCCCCACCAACAGAGGAAAGGGGTCTAATTCCTCCTCATCGTCACCAACACTTGTTGTTTTTTCTTTATTTGTTTTGTTTCGTTGGTGGCCATCCTAATGGATGTGAAGGCTTCATTTCTTTTATGGTTGAATAATGTGCCATTGAATAAATATATCACATTTCCTTTATTCACCACTTGATGGACATTTGGGTTGTTTCTCTTTTTGGCCATTATGAATAATGCTAATATAATAATTTCTGTATAAGTTTTGCTTGAATATATGTTTTCAAAATTCTTGTTTAGTTTTTTGAGGAATCTTCAAACCATTTTTGAAAGCGGCTATATCATTTACCATTTCCACAGCAATGTGTGAAAATTCTAATTTCTCCACATCCTTACCAATGCTTGCTGTTGTTCATTTTTTTTTTTTAATTATAACTATCCTGGAGGGTGAGGTGGTGTTTCCTTGTGCTTTTGTTTTGCATTTTTCCTGTGGCTAATGACATTGATCATCTTTTCATGTGCTCATTGGCCATTTGTGTATCTTCTTCGGAGAAATAGCTATTCAAATCCTTTGTCCATTTGGAAATTGGATTGTCTTTTTATTGATGAGTTGTGAGAGTTCTTTATATATTCCAGATACTAGGCCTTTATCATATGTCTGATTTACAAATATTTCCTCCCATTCTGTGGGTTGCCTTTTCATTTTCTTGAGAACATCCTTTGAATCATAAAAGCTTTTAATTCTGATGAAGTCAAATTTATCTATTTTTCCCCCCTTTGGCTGATTGTACTCTAGGTGTCTTATCTAAGAAACCTTTGCCTAAGCCAAGGTCACAAAGACTTATGCCTGTGTTTTCCTCTAAGACTTTTGTAGTTTTGGCTCTTAGGTTTAGAACATGTTTCCATTTTGAGTTAGTTATCTATATGGTGTGAGGTAGGGGTCTCTTTGGGGTTCCTGGACCTAATTCCAACACTGGGTGGCGGGGTGGTTCCCTCAACTGTTCCAAGAAACAGTTCTTGGGATACCAGCTGGATGTCCTACAATTCAACTCATTCTGACACTGTCTGCATGAAGAGAACATCAGATCCCACAGGTTAAGGGCTCAATCCCACAAGACTTCCTGCCCCTTTCAGACTCTAGTTGTAAGCTCAGGTTATTACCTATACTTCTTACCCACTAGCTATAAATCAGAGGTTCCCTGACCTTCTCTGCTTGTTAATTAATTAACTTGCTGGAGTGGCTCACAGAACTCAGAGAAACATTTTACTCATGAGATTATACCAGTTTATTTTGAAAGGTTGGAACTCAGGAAGAGCTGCATAGAATAAGGTATGGGAAAAGGACACAGAAGGTCCATGCCCTCTCCAGGAGCACCACTCTCCCCACATTTCTATGTGTTTGCCAACTTGGAAGCTCTTTGAACCCTGTCCTTTTAGGTCTTTATGAAGCCTTCATTACAGAGTCATGATTGGTTATAAATTGGCTTTGGTGATTGATTCAACCTCCAGCCCCTCTCCTCTCCCTGCAAATCAGGGAGTGGACTGAAAGTTCTAACCCTCTGGTCACGTGGTTGGTTCTCCTGGCAAACAGCTCCCATCCCTAGGTGGCTCCAAAAGTTACCTCATTAACATATCAAAAGGCACTTTTTATCACTCTCAGCACTTGGGAAATTCCCAGGGTTTCAGGAGCTGTGTGCCAGGAACTATGGATGAAGACCAAATGTATATGAGAAACATATTTTGGTCATCTGAACCACCAAATACATATTTCTTATAACTCACAATGTTGCAGGGTCCAAATTCATTCTTTTGCCAGTGGATTTGTTGAACATCAGTGGGGTTTTTTTCTGATTTTTTTCTTAGGATTATGCTGGGGTTTTGTTTTTTTTTTGGGCAGAAGATCACAGAGATCAAGTGCCATTCTCGTCACATCATATCAAGGACACATGCCATCAACATAAATTATCACTGATAATATTAATCTTGATCACCTCACTAAGGTCATGTTTGCCAGATTTCTCCACTATGAAGTCATTCTTCGCTCCTTTTCATACTGTACTCTTTGGAAGGAAGTCATGTGTAGCCCACACTTCAGGAGGAGTAAAGCTTCACCTCCTCGAGTGCTAAGCATCTAACCCTAAATTCTTTTGAATTCTACTGCCTGGGAGATTTGCCTCTTCTCCCCCATTTATTAATTCAATCTTTTATTTAAATCAGTCTGGACTCATAGGTATTTATTTTATAATTGGGGTTATAATCTGATCCTACTTTGTTTACTTTGTTGCTCAGCTGTTTCCAGCTTTGGCCATTGGCTCTTGTGTTCTTTTGATATTTTCCCATCATTCTGTGTGTTTGTGTGTTTAGCACCGCCTGCTTATTTTCTGGCTTAATAAGGTGCTCCACGCTCATCTTGTATATTTCCTGACCTAGTCCTAGAATCAGCCATTCCTCCAAGGATCCTGGGTTCTTTTTGTTGAAAATGGTATTAGGTTCCAAATCTGGGTGCTAAGTGTGCTTGGTAAGCCCATTTTAAATGATTTGCACACTGAGAAAGTATCAAAATTAATGTTGCCTTTAGATCTAAACCATAGGGTTGGATGTCTGTTCCTCAGAAAAGAAGGGACCACAGATGGTGCTGAACACAGCTTGAATTCCCAGCCACCATCTTGGACCATGCTCTGCGTCCTGTATTAGTTCTCAATGAATACTTTTTCTCCTCATTACTGGTCATATTTTTCTGCTTCCTTGAAAATCTGGTAATTTTTGATTGGATGACAAACATTGTATGTTTTACCTGGTTGGTGACCAGATATTTTTGTTTTCCTGTAACTATTCTTGAGCATTGTCCTGGGACATAGTTAAGTTACTTGGAAATAGTCTAATCCTGCTGGGTCTTGCTTTTCATATTTGTTCAGTGGGACCAGAGCAATGCCCAGGAGAGGGTTAATTATTCCTCTCTTCTTTCATGACTCTGTATGAGCCTATGTCTAAGTCCTCCATTTTTCTAAAGCACCTTCAGTACAGAGGTAATACCTCTGCCTTTTCTGTATTTCAGATGCCAATACGAGGACCCAGCAGGAGCATGCCAGCTGTTTCAGCACTGGTTAGGGGTATTTCAGAACTCATCTGATATGGAGAGGGCTGTGGAAGGGCTTGACCCCATTCACTCAGGAAGCTGGGAGAAGGGAACTAAGGGCCAGGAGGAAGGGGCTAAAGGGTTGGAGTGGGGAGGCAGGGGGACAGCTCCATGATCAGAGGCTGAGCAACAGGCAGAGGGGAAGTGACTTGGGACCCCAGATGGACAGCAGTAGGGCTGGGGGCACTAGAAGGCTCAAGGTGAGAGAGAGGTTCCCCTGTTCAGCCCTCCATCATGCAGGATGTGGACTAGACCTGAGAGAGGACTTCCAGGTTAGGTAGGCTCAGTGATACTGATCATCCATAGAGACACAGAAGCTAGTGACTTGATTTTCCCAGATAGGCAAACTCACCAGCCTGTGCTGGGTTTAAGAGCTGTCTGGAGCAGGGGAAGGACAGGGTGACCCCTGGATGCCCCAACCACCGGGCATCACCCTCACTGTGGCCCAGTGCAGGGCTGAGAACCCATTTGGGGGCAGATAAAAAGAAATATGTGCGGCTGTGACTCTGACCATTGAAGTAAGAGAGAAGGTGGAGGGGGGAGGAGGGAGGGAGAGGGAGGTGAAGAGTGATGAAGAGTGGACTAGGGAATCAGGAGGAAAAGAGAAGGAGGAGTGGGAGGGGGAGAGACAGTATAGGGACCATGACAAGGAGAGAGATGGGGAATGGGGCAAAGAGAAGGAGGGAAAGGCAGACACCAGCAAACCACAGGGAGGACAGACAGAGGGCCATGGACAGAGGACAGCGGTCAAGCTGTGCCTAGAAGGCAGTCTCCAGTAGTGTGCCCCAGGGCTCTGCTCCCTGCCCAGGACTCTCGGTTCACTTGGGAGAAGAACTACAAATACCAAGCACCCAGCTCCACAGAAGACAGAAGCCGAGGGACACAGGACATGGCCAGTTGCCAGGGTATCTCAGGGTGAGAGTCAGCAGATGGAGGGCAATCCGGACACGTGGAAAAGTTCTGCATTTAGGGTCAAACAAAAGCCACGGGGGGTACGGTTGCTGGGAAAGCTAGTGTGACCCCGGATGATATGGATGCAAGTAGGGGGTCCAGGAGGAGGAGGAGGGGAGAGACCCTGGTCCTCTGGGCTGTCCTGGGGCCACCTGAGCCTGCTCTGCAATGAGGGAGGACAGGCACAGGTGCAGGGAATGTTCTGGAAGGCTTGCAGAATCAGAGAAGACAGAGGCAGAATGCAGAGTACCATCAGGAGACCAGGCAGTCTGAAGGGGCCCGGTAGTAACCCCAGCTCTGGCACTTCCTGTCCCTTCACCTTTCTGAGCCTTGGTCTCCTCATCAGTAACACGGGAGGGATCACGGTGCTTCTCAGGGTCTGGGCCCAGAGGAAGAGCCCAGAAATGGTGGGTCTGAAGAGCCTGGGGCCGCCCGGCTGGAGAAGGGGCTCGTGCTGACCTGAGAGCTGTGTGCACCATGGGGACAGCTGCCAGGGAGGGGGGCGGGCCTGCCCCGGACACATGCACACACGTGCCTGGCTGTGGACCCCAGAGTAGGACCTGTTCAAGGCCCTGCACATGAGGATGATGACCTAGGGCCCGAGAGGGCGGGGAAGGGCTACTTACGGGTAGTAGGAGTCGGCATAGTGGTCCCTCCTGGCAGCGTGCAAAGAGAACAGCACAGCTTGGCCTATGGTCCTGCCACACGGTGGACCGAGGGCAGTACCCATCCCTCGGAGAGGGGGCTGTTGCTCTCTGTGCTGGGGAGGGCACTGACCAGGGACCAGATGGGTCAGGAGGACCTTCCCTGTCCCAAGGGCTGGCTGGGCTCAGTCACTGAAAACCAAGACCCGAAGCCCCTTCTAGAACCTTCCCCAAATCCGCTGCTGGAGAGAGGAGGAGGTGGGGAAAGGGCCTGGGGAAGCAGAGCTTTCACACAGTCACACACACAGACACAGAGAGAAATACACACACTTGTACACTCACACATAAACAGACACACTCACGTGGCTACACGATCACACACAGACATCCTCCCTTGTGTGCTCCCAGGTGCCTTCACTCTCCCCTGCAGCCCTACCCCTCAGGGCCAACACTCCTCACACCTGCAGGCCTCTTTGCCTCTGCACACACCTATGCCTGGGAGCAAACCCTATGCCTGGGAGAGGGCTCCTACTAGACTCTGGGGCAAAGGTGAGTGAGGACCACCATCCCTGACCCAGACTGCCCCTGCGTGTGCAGTCCATCTAAGGAGCCGTGCTGCCCCCTCTGGACACCCAAACCATGGCTTGGCTCTGATCCCACTTCACAGGTGGGGAAGCTGAGTCCCAGAGAGTCGTGGTCCTCCCAGGCCTCTATGGGGGTCAGGGGCAGAGTTTAGACACCTGTCCTAAGGCCCTGACCCCCAGAGCCAGCTCCCTCCTGAAGCCCCATCTGGGCACATCCAGGGGTCTTCCACTCACCTGCCCCCACACCACCCCATCAGCATGGACCCCGGGGAATGGCCTTCCACGGGGACTCCTGCAGACTGGGGGAAGGGAAGAAGGGAAGAGTGGAAGGCTGAGGCTCAGTGAGGGCAGGAGAGTGGCTGGAGGTCACACAGCACGTCTCCTCTCTTCCATCCCAGGAGAGAGCAGAGGGTGCAGACCTGTGGTTGGTCACATGGAATGGGGCAGGGGGCAGGTGGGTCGAGGAGGGCAGCATGTCTAGGTGAGCTGGGCATGAACTTGGAGATAGGCAGACCTGGGTCAACAGTGGTCTGTCTCCCACTATAAACAAATTATTTTTATAAAAGATAAACCTTGATCCTGTCTCTCCTCTCTTGCCTAAAACCCTTCACTGGATTCCAGGAGATCTTACAATAAAGTCCATAGTCCTTAATTTAGCTCATGAGGCCCTAATTCTGGGACTGCCTAGTGTGGGGGTCCTGCAGGGAAGTGCAGGGTCTCTGGGAATCCTTATGGAAGGACTTGGCAGGCCTTTCTTCCATCCCTTGGAATACCCCAGGGTGAATTGCTGAGGGCTCCCAATGTCACTCCTGAGACCCGGCTCTTAGTTCTGGAGCAAACATGGCCGGGACTTCTTCAGAAGCTGTTGCTTTTGAGCCTAAGAACAATGGAAAAGCTTAGAAATGGGATGGAAGGGACTGACCTCGTGCCCTTTCCCCCAGGTCACCAGGATGATCGGAGTTTCAAGTCTGCAACTTGGGGCCTGTCATCTCCAGGTTCTGACAGCCACTTTGAGTTTTCTCGTCCCCATTCCCTCTGATGTGTGTCTCCCGGTCCCGGCTTGTGTGTTTCTTATTTATTTTTCTCACTTTACAGAATAGCTTTTGCTGTGAGCTCCTCCAAATCCTCGGTGGAACAAAGCCGAGAGTAAATAAGCGAGTGCTGACAAATTCAAATATTTCTAGTCACAGGCTCGGTCACGTCTTGGCGTGTGACAGCCATTCTGACAGCTGCACTCTGGGAAGTAGCAATGCCTTTCCCTGGCTCTCCAGCTGTTTCTCCCAAGCTTCGGAGCTGTGGGGGAATCACCCCAGTGCCCTGGATTGGGGCCACACAGCTTCGTCCCCTGTCACTAATGCACTGCAAACACCAGCCCAGGCCCCCCTCGGCCTCCATTTCCCAGGCCAAGGTCAGGCCTCTCTTGGCCGCATGTCCCACCAGGAGGTGATAACAGTCAAAATTAGCTGTGAACAAAGCATCTGGATCTAGTATGATCCCCATTACGCTTAAGGAAAGGGAGGCTCAGAGAGGTGAAGTGACATGTCCAAGGTCACAGGGCAGGGTCCTTTGGAGACAGGATCTCCCAGCTCTTCTGTTAATGTCATGCACTTCCCTCTGCCAAGGCCCCTCTTTGGCCCTTACTGTGTCCCAGTCTCCTGCTCAGGACTCCCAGAGTGGTCAGAAAAAGGAGAAGGTGTCATTGGGTTTCCTGACTCCTCCCTTACCTGGGTGTCTCCCAATCTTACATGGTCACCTCACCCCCTGCACACACTCCATGCACACAGAGACCACATGGGTCTGCACATACCCTCCCCCCCACACCTGCACTCTCCCCCACCCCTCCTGCCTCCAGCACCTTCTACCTGGCAAAGGTAGCCATCAGCTCCCTTAAGAGGTAAAGGAAGGGAGGAGGAGCCATGTTCTCGGTCATGCTAGAAAGATGGTCTTCTCCGGCCACCTGTCCTAGCCTTCAAGAAAGCCCATTCCAGTGTCTCTGAGCAAGACTCTTCAGAGAAAAGCTGGGAATAAGGGATCCGTCCATCTCCATAGGATGTCTGAGTGGGGATTATCTGGATGGGCCTGGCTAGTCACCTCTCCTGGCTGGACATTCTCTACTAATAGCATGACTGTCACCATCAGATACCTGTGGCTTCAGAGGTGGGAGTGGCAGGGCTTCCTCTCTGCCCAAGATCACAGAAGTCCTCCCTAGACACTGTGAGTCCTGGGTGGGGGGCTGAGGGAGGGCAAGGCCCGCTAGCCTGGTCTGGGCTCTGGGTCAGAGAGAAGACCTCTTCCTTCCTATCTCTGAAGAGCTCACTAGGGCCCCGTGCAGGCCTCAACAGCATTATCAACTCCACACTCTGGCCCTTTATTGACCCCAGAACTCCTGGGGGTGGGGGCGATGAAAGAGGGGGAGGGTGACATCATCTGGGGTAAGGCTTAGGCCTTTCCCCAAAAGACCTCATTTCCCTGGGAAGGAATGGGGTCTGAGGGCAAGAAAATGGAGCTGTGTGACTTTGGACAAGTACCTTGACCTCTCTGTGCTTCAGTTGTTTTGTCTATAAAACAGGATAATAACAGTCCCCCCACCTCATAGGGCTGTTGCAAGTGCCTGATACTGTAGGTCATAGTAGGTCCCAGCATACAGGAGGAGCTCAGTAAATGTGGGCTGCAGGGATTCGGTCCAGGTTTGTGGCTTCCAGCTGTCTGACCTTGAAGAGGTCATTGCCTCCCTTGAGCCCCTGGCCATGGCCTAAACTGAGGACCATTCTAAACAGCAGCACCACAGGTCACTGTGAAGATCACATGGGATGGTGAGTAATTAAAAACAGCCCAGGGTGTCCGCTGCAGGTCCCTACACCCTGAGGCCAGCACGAAGCATTGAGCAAGTGTTTATTACTGGTCAGGCTCGTGGCTTTCCCTCCTACCCCACCCTGTCCAGTGTCATTCAGGGGTCCCCTGGCCCCTCCGGCTGCCTGTTAATGAGCCGCAGGCTTTGGTAAGTAGGCCACTTCATCACGGAATGTGTTGGAGCAGCCTCAGAGGGAGAGGGGCCAGGTGGGGGAGGAGGGAGGAGATGGGGGGCCTGGCTTCCTCTAGGCCTGGCCACTCCAGAGTCAGCCACAGAATCCGTCTCCTCAGTCTAGAGCAATCACGAAAGGGGAGTGAGGGGGTACCCCCCAACTCTTATTGTGAAAGTCCCCTTGTTCCTGAAATGCAAGGAAGCAAGGACCTGAGGATGAGTCCAGGCTCCATCCCAGAAGCTGTTTACTCCATAAATGTTTATTCAATCAGCAAATGCAGAGCTGGGTTCAAATACAACAGGCCTGGGCTTCAAGTCTCTGCTCCTAGCCCCAGGGCTGTCTTGTCTCCAGTATGTCCCTGTCAATGACCTTGAAGGTTAACCGATGTATACCTGTAAAGAGCGGAGAGGAGTCCCCGGCACGTAGTTAGCGCTCAGTAAATGCTGGCTAAGGTGTCAGGCAGCACCCTGCATTCTGGGGAGTCAGTGTTGACTGAGCCAGACACAGATCCCTCAGGGGCACCCAGTCCCATGCAGGGGAGGGAGGAGAGAACTGTTGCTCCTATTTTTCTGATGCTTTATACACCCCATCACATTTGAACCCCCTACACTCTCCTGCAGATACTCATTCATTCTAAATCTACCCACCCCTTAACTTCCTCCCTTAACTTAACTTAGCCCCCCACCCCTCACCCAATGCCATCTCTCACCCAGTGTTTCAATAGTCTCTGCCCTGGGTACCTATTGTAGTCTCTGTAGATCATAGCAGATAGAGGAGACTTCCCTAAGACCCAATTCAGATTGTACCCTTATCTGTCCACTGAATTCTCTAATTGCTTCTCCTCACCCTCCTCCACTGGCCTACAAAGACCTAAGTGATCTATTTCCTTGCTTCTCTCCACAGTCACTGGCCTCATTGCTGCTCTGGAAATTCACCAGATCTGTACCAACAACAGGGGTATGTTACTTGATGCTCTCTGTGCCAGGGAGGCTCATGGTTTCACCTGCCTGGTTCTGTTGTTGTGTCTTTCTGGTCTCAGCCTAAATGTCACCACCTCAGAGTGGCCTTTCCTCAACTTCTATCTACAGGAGTCCCTGTGCCCCAATCCCTGTGCTCTCATCACTTCCTTTTTGGATTCTGTGCTGTTTATGGAGGACGCAGCAGTGAACAGGACCCATCCCTGTCCTTGGACACTGTGACTCTACTGATAAGGTAAAAGGTTGGAACTGATACTAGTTGAGGACTCTCTCTCTCTCTCTCTCTTTCTCGCTCACACACACCCACATACACATACACACAAATGTACAAATGCAACTGATGGTTCCATACAGGAAGCACATAAGTTGCCATGGAAATGTGTGGTGAGTTGGGGGTGGCTGACCTATTGTGGGTTAGGGAGGGCTTCTCTCTTTCTATCTAAGAGTAACATTAAAAAAAAATCTAAAGGATGGGACTTCTGTTTCCTCCAAGTGGGAGTATCTTCAGTCCTCCCAGGTCTTTCCATTTACAACTAAAAGCCCTGGATATAATGCAACACCAAGCACAGGAAGACCCTAAAAGGCAGAAAGAAGACAGACTTTGTAGGGATCTCAGAAGCTGAGGAAATGATGTGCAGTGAATTCCCTGGGTTTTCTTACTGCCTCCCCTGTATCTTGGCAGAGTGCTGCTAAAGCCTCCAACCCAGAACCACTAACAGATTACAGACTAAAACAGCTCCAAGAAAAATCTGTCACTGTAGCCAAAGGACAAGGAAAAGGGTGGCCTAATAACAGAAATACTTTTTGTCAAAATCAGCCTTACTCCAGCCAAAAAGCAACAGAAAACCTTTCCTCCTCCTACTCCCCCTGCCCAGTATTTTCAGGGAGCTAATGTTCCATTACACTCCACCCTCACCATGTGTAAGCAAGCATGGATGTCTGGTTCCAGGATAGTTATAGCAAGAGTCAGATGGGTGTAGCTGTGGGCTAAGCCTTCACTCCCACCTGGCATCAATGAGACATACTTGGTGATAAAAAGTGGCGTTATTCACATTTGATGTTACCATCCAACATCCAGCTGATATTTGCAGGCCCTAGAGAAAGCTGAGTCTTTACCCCAACTTGCCATTGGTGAGGCAGAATGAAGTGGTGAGAAGCAGGGAAAGCTGGCACTCTGCTTTCCTTCATCTCTCCCTCGGTGTCAGTTGGGCCCTGTGGGGAAACTCAGTTCTGCTTCTACCCTGTAGCAACAACGTTGTGTGAGTCACCCCTCAGCTTCTGCCATCCCTGGTGTCAGTAGAGCACAGTGGGAAGCTGAGCCTAATATCCCCATTCAGAAGAAACGAGGCAGTAGAGTGGGTGCCCTATTTTTGCAGGCATGCCGGGGGAAGCTAAGCACACACACCCATCTAACCTCTTGCTACAACGGCTAGAAAAAAAGAAGAAGGAGAAAAAAAGATTAAATAGAATTAAGAGTCTTATAAAATGTTCAGGATACAATAAAAGAAGAATCACTCATCATACCAAGAACCAGGGAAATCACAACCTGCATGAGAGAGATAATCAATAAGGGGCAACACTGAGATGAATCAAGTGTTGAAATGATCTGACAAGGACTTTAAAGCAGCCATCATAAAAATGATCCCATAAGCAATTATAAATTCTCTGGAAACAAATGAAAAAAAAAACATATCAGCAAAAGGTAGAAGTTACAAAAAATAACCAAATGGAAATTACAGTACAAAAATATAATATACCCCCCCCAAAAAAAACAGAAAGAAAACTCAGAGGATGGCTCAGCAGTAGAGAAGAACATGGTAAATAACAGAATCCATGAATTTGAGTGTAGATCAATAGAATATCCAGTCTGAGCAAGAAAAAGAACAGACTGAAAAAAAAATGAACAAAGCTTTAGAGACCCGTGGAACAATAGCAAAAGGACTAGCAGTGGTTTCACTGGTGTCTTGGAAGGAGAGGAGACAGAGTGGAATTGAAAATGTATTTGAAAATTGTATTTGAAAATGTATTTGAAAATTTGAAAATGTATTTGAAAATTTGAAGAAATAATGGCTAGAAACTCTTAAACTTAGTGATAGATGTACACCTACAGAGTCAAGAAGCTGAGTAAACCCTAAATAGGATAAACCCAAAGAAACTGATGTGAAGCTGATGCCAAGTCACATCATAATTAAATGCTCAAAAACTAAAGACAATGAAAAATCTTGAAAGTAGCCAGAAAGAAACTCCATGTTACTTATAAGGTGCATCAGTCTGAATGCCAATGGATGACTCTCTTGAAATTGTGAAGGCTCCAATTAAGGGGCACAAGAGTTTCCAAGTACAGAGGAAAAAGAATTGTCAACCATAAATTCTATGTCTGATGAAAATAGTCTTTGGGAATTAAGGGGAAAATAGTTAAAAAAAATTTTTTTTTTTTTTTTTGCCAGCAAATGTATCCTTAGAGAATGGCTAAAGGAAGTAGTCTAATCAGAAAGGAAATGATAATGGAGGGCTTGGAGCTTCAGAAAAGAATGAACACTATCAGAATGCATAAGGGCACATAGAATGGATAATCCTTTTTCTTATGAGTTTAAAAACTCATATTTGGCGGTGGAAGGAAAATTGAAAACCATTGAATGTGGCATTCAGTGCATGCAAAGGAAATATTTAAGACTAGCTTAAAGTGTGGAGAGATCTACACAGAAGTAGGGTGTCTATATTTAACTTGCAGTGGTAAATGTCAAAACCAGTAGAGTATAATAAATTATGTATGTATATGATAATACTTAAAGCAAAACTAAGAAAACTTTATAATGATATATTCAGAGACACTATAAGCAAATCAATATAGAATCCAGAAAATATGTTTAGGTAACCCACAGGAATGTAAGAAGAGAGATACAGAGGTATTAGTAGAAAAACAAACAAAATAAAAATGGCAGACTTAAGCCCTAACATATCAACAGAACATGTAAATGGTTTAAATACATTGATGAAAAGACAGAGATTGGCAGATTAGACCAAAACCAAACCAAAACAGAACAGAACAAGCATAAAAACCCAAAGAAAACATGATCCAAAAACGTGTTGTGCACAAGTAACTCAGTTGAAATACAACAGCATAGATAGGCTGAAATTAGAAGAATGGAAGAGATAATTAAGAAGCAGGAGGGACCATGGTAATGTCAGATACAGTAGTCTTCCGAGAAAAGGACATTTCTAGAGAGCGGGATATTACATAATAATTAAAGGGTCAACCCACCAAGAAGACATAACGATTTTAAATATGTATGTACCAAATAATAGACCCTTAAAATACATGAAGCAAAACTGACAAAGTTGAAAGGAGAAATAGACGAATCCAAGATGATAGCTGGAAAACAACAAGACCTCACTCTCAGAATTGAAAATGAGCAAAGACATAGAAAAACAGAACAACACAACCAAGAAGATCTAATTGATAGTTACAGAACACTGCATCCAAAACACACATTTATTTTCAAGTGCCCATGGAATATTCTCCAGGATGGACTATATTCTGGGTCATAAATAACAATAATCAAAATTAAAAAAAATCAGTGTATGGGTATAATAGCTGAATAGAGGAGACAGAGAGACAAGCCAGTCAACTTGAAGATATAACAGCAGAAATTACCTAATCTGAAACAGCAAAGACAAAATTTGGAGAAAAAAAAAAAGAACAAAGTCTCAGGGACTTATGGGACTATAACTAAAGATCTAACATTTGTGTCATCAGGACCCCCAAAGGAGAAGGGAAGGAAGGATCTAAAAAACTCAAAGAAACAATGGCTGAAAACTCCCCAAATCTGGCAAAAGACAGAAACCAATATTCAAGAAGCTGAGTGAATCTGAAACAGGAAAATCCAAAGAAATGAAATAAACACTAAGGGAGAACTGACATCTTATCTATAGGGTTAAATATTAGGATGACATGTTATTTCTCATCAGAAACCAGGGAGGCTACAAGAAAGAGGCACACAACCTATACATGCTGAAAGAATAGAATCCCTTATTCAGTGCAAATATCCTTCCTGAATGAAGAGGAAACCAAGACATTTTCAAATGAAGGAAAACTATGATAATTTGTTGTCAGAAGATCTGCCCTTAAAGAATGGCTTAAAAAAAATCTCTAAATGGAAAGGAAACATAAAAGGAGGATTTTCGAGGGGTACCTTGGTGGCTCAGTTGGTTAAGGGTCTGACTCTTGATTTTGGCTCAGGTCATGATCTTAGGGTCATGAGATGGAGCCCCACTTGAGTGGGGCTCTGCACTCGTCAGGGAGTCTGCTTGAGATTATCTCTCTCCCTCTGCACCCGTGGCACCCCCCCATCCCCCACTCTCTTTCTCTGGAAAAGAAAAAAAAGGAGGATTCTCAAAAAATCAGGAAGAAGGAAGAACTTAAAAATATGAGTAAAATAAGTAAATACACTAGACTTTTCTTCCCCCCTTAAATTTTCTGAATTGTGTTTTATGGTTGAAACAAACACTGTAACTCTGGTGTGGTTCTAAATGTATGCAGAAGAGATGATGAAAACATTTATATTATACATGGGCGAGAGTAATGGGAGATAAGGTTTCTGCATTCCACTCAAAGGGGTAAAGTGATGAGGTCAGTGGAGGGGATAAGTGCGTAGATACAACGCACACCCAGAGCAGACACCGGAAGGAGTTATTCAGAGATCCACTCCAAAACAATACAGAACAATAAAAAGGGAAGTCTAAAAATATTCAGTAATAGACAGAAAGGCAGGAGAAGGAAATAAGGGATATTAGTCTAGAGTTTTCTTTTTGTGTGCTGTCTGGTTTTTGGTTCAGGGTAGAGGAGCGGCTGGTTGAAAGTAACACGAGTGTCTTCAACTGAATAACATGGAGGAACAAGAGACCCCCACCTCCTCGGGATGGCTCTGAGGCTTCAGGTAATGCATGGAAAAAAAAAAAAAAGGCATTAATCCTGGCACATGGAGTATATAATTTGCCTTTGATAAGTGATCACTATAATTTTTGTTTAATAACACGGTCTCTCTTTCTAATTCAAGGTCACCCTCGACCGTAGTCTGAATCAATCTATTTTTTTGTAGTTTTAAAATTTATGTTCCAAAATTGATCTGAAACAGCTTACAGTTATGCCTTTGATGCAATATATAAATATAGTCCTCGGGACGATGGGGGGTAAATGGACACCTACTAGTTAAATAAATGAAGTCATCAGATCTGTCTCCATCCTTGGCCCTGGTTTCTGCCAGAATGGCCTCACATTCAGGCAGGCCCTCTCCTCTTGATGGTTCCACAGTGGAGACCATGCTCCTACCATGTTGTCTCCAAGTTCACAGAAATCCCAGAGTTCAGGCTCCTTGGCTTCAATTAGGTCATATGTTAATTTCTGAACCGATTGCTGTGGTGGTGGGGGGGTGGGGGCGAGGGATGCACGACTCTGATTGGCCAGGCCTGGAGTTCTGTCCCGCTTCCGTCTGGGGGTGGATTGATTTCTGCAGGATCCCCAGGGACAGGAGGCCTGCCCAGAGGCAAGTTGCTTTCTCACCAATATTTTTGTTTTCTTGATTTTTATCTGGACAAAGCATGACGCTAACAAATACACACTTTTTTTTTCTTTAGGTGTCAGGAAGCTCTTTGCCGCACAGCACGTTGGTGACCACATTTCAGTAAGGGGTCTGTCTTCGCGACTACGGTTCATTGATGGATTTAGGAGGGCCGGAAGGTAGTGAAGTTCTGCTAGAGGCTGCTTTCGCATGTCTCCTCTTTTAATTGCATGGCTATGTCCTGGCCTAAAGCTGTGAAACATGGGGAGCGGCGGGGCGCTTCCCAACACCCATCTGTTCTGGATGCAAATGCCATCGATGTGGGGAAAGACAGGCTTGGGGAGGGAGCGGCTAGGCCAGGAGGACACACTTCCCTTCTCTTTGGAGCTGCAGGGAGGCTGAGAGGCTCCATGACCAGAGCCCAGCCCCTCTGCTAACCGAACCCACTCTCTGGGGATTTGGGTCAGGGCAGCGGGCTTGATCCTCTGTTGAGCTACTGTTTCTTGGGCACCTACTACGTCCTGGGGGCTCTGTGTGGATTTTCTAACTTAAACTACACAGTGATTGTATTACGGACCCATTGTCCAGACAGAGGGGAATTAAGTCTGACAGATGTGTGCAGGGCACTGGGCTACACATGGGGAGCAGGGAAGATTTGCAGGTGTGTTAAATGGTGACCCAGAGACCAGCAGGGTTTGCCAAGGCATCTGAGTTGGAGCTGGCATTGGAAGGCAGGCTTGTTATTTCCAAATTTCCTGCTGTTTTCACTCCTTCTTCCCTGCCATGCCGGAGCAAATTCTGGGCCTCAGTTTCTCTACCTGTGAAATGGGCCCCAAGAGACAGGACAGGATGAGTGTGAAAGCTGCCTTAGGCTTTTGGGGTGGTGTTTTTAAAAGGAGGGGCTTGGAATGGCAGGTGTGGGGCTCATGTGGAGAGGTCTGGAACCAGGGGACTCTGTGGTCCAGGGACAAGGGGTGTCCAGTTCTGAACAAGGCATCAGGTTCAGACTTGGTCAGAGAGCTGGTTTTGCCCCTGTCACTTGACCCCTTTAGCTCCTCCTCCCAAAGCTTCCCAGGGAGGCAGTGACTTCTCGAGGAGGCAACCCATGGGTCTGTGGTGTCCCCAGGAAAGGCCATCCTCCCTTCTCCAGCTGGGTCACCCTCTGCTTTCCTGATCCTGGCCTGTCTGTGTGGGGCCCTTCCTGCTTGTCCCAGCCTCGCTATGTTCAGAGGCTTTGCCAATCAAGAGCATAGTCTGGGCTGACTTTTGGGAGTGGGCTGGGGCAGAGCAGGAGCACCCGAGGGGCAGCATCCTGTCCCCTTCCTCTCTTGTTCCTATTTACAAATGGCTGAGTCCTTTGTCCCCAAATCAGGATATAAGTACATTTGAGTAAAAAAAAAAAAATACGGCATGGTGGAAGAAGGGAGATAGGAAACACCCAAGCAGAGGAGTCTCAGGGCCCCATAATACTCCATGAAGAGAACAAGGAGCCCACAATCCAAAGAGCCTGGGGAATCCCCGATGTGCTGTGCAACTTGGGGCCTATGACTGCCCCTCTTGTCTCAGTTTGCTCACCGAGGACACGGAGAGAACTGGGCTGTGCAGACTGGAATGAGACACCCAGTGTGTGATGAGGTGTTGTCAGTGCTCTGGGTGGAAACACCATCTATGCTGGGTGTGGGCCCAGGCGCCCCCTCTGCTGCAGGTCTCCCACCAGGGCTTTAGGGAGGAGACAGCAGCCCCCCATTCCTGATCAAGGACAGTTCTCTCCTCCCTCATGGAAAACACCATGACAGGTCAGAACGTGTCCCTCCAATTGTCCCCTCAGGTTTGCAGGCCCGAAGTGGCTCCTTTCTGTCTATCCCCTCCTGTAAAGTGCGAGTGGCTGTCCTACTCAGTGGCGGAGACTGGGAGCATGGGGTCTGCAGGGGGATGGCAGAGAGAGCATTTCGGGGGGGGAGGAGCCTGAGCTGGTGGCTGGGAGGAGATGCCAGCACCCCAGACCGGGGTGGGAGGACAGTGGGGGGTGGGTGGCCCTTGGGAGGGGTCAGTTGTCCCGGAGGCCCCGTGTGGCCTGTCCACAGTGCTGGGCCTGGCCTCTGGCTCCAGGCTGGTGGGGGATTTCAGACTCTGCAAAGGTCAAGTTTGGAGAAGACCCTGGCCGTCCTCCAGCTGCTCTTTCTCTGGGGGCTCCCCAGTGTGGGCTCTGCGGTGCCCCAGCCCCCTGGGATTCCCAGACCCTGGTGCAGGGATCCTAAATCTTCAAATGGGTGGGGTTTGGAAGCTCCATTTCAAGGAGACCCAGGGGTTCCGAGGGGCCACCCTGCCTCTAGCCCAGGCCTGGGTGCGAGCCCTGCTCCAGCATCCAGCACAGGAGACCCTGTGTGAGCCTCTTCCCTTCTCCAAGTCTTACCGGCTGTCTGGGGGTAGGGGGGCAACCTCTTGTTCCCAGGTTCCAAGGGAAGCCTCGGTGACAGGCTCCAGTGGGACGCACCTTGGCCGGCTGTGCTTGGCACACAGTGGACCCTTCAGCGGTGTGAACGTCCCTGGAGCTCCAGTGCCAACATCAGCACTGAGGTGCCGAAGAGCGTGACTGCTGGTGAATTATTTCCCCATTTGAACTCAGCTCTGCTTCCAAGCTCTGCTCTGTACCAAGACCAGCACCTAGCGGTGTCTGGCCTAAAACTGGTGCTCAGTGAGCACATTTGGTGAATGAATAAATAAATTAATACTTTCTGGGGCCACACATAACATACCTGCCCCTTGGCTCCCCACAGACCATCTGCTGAACCAATAGTAAATAGTATTCGATACCCCGCCAAACTGTGATTGCTGACCCGTACTGAGTGCTTCCCGTGTGCTAAGCATTGTTATTCTTTACAACGCCTTGGGGACATAGGTTCTAGTCTCTCCCATTTTACAGATGGGGAAAAATGAGGCTCAGGGTGGAAAGGGGGAATTGCGGGGTGAGAGGAGGAGCTGGGACATGAACCCAGGCCCATGTGCCCCACGAAGGCCCCCGTGCTTCTCTGTCTCCTGGTGCTGCATTGGACTTCCTCTCATGTGGGCCCAGAACAGGCAGCCCACCTCAGTGCTCTTCCCCCTTCCACGCAGCCCCCGCTCCAGCCTGGAGGCTTTTCTGTCTGTTCCTCAACTCGTCCCTGTTGCCTTGTCTGGCTGGGGATGTGACTGCCTTTCTGGAAGGTTCTGTTCCCTTTTTTGGTTGCTGTTGCCAGATTTTCCTTTGCAGTTTCCTGTCTTCGTTTTTGGCAGAACCCTTTGCACATGAACAGAAGGCCCCTCCTGGCTTCTTTCCCTGGGGTGGCGCAGAGCTGGGAATTCTGCTTTTGGGTGCCTGGGGCTTCCTTTGGAAGAGAGGAGGGGCAGGGGGAGAGTACCCCCATATGCACCTCATTCCCAGAGGACACTTGGGGCCATCTCAGCCTTCCACACGGGGCCTTCCCTCAGGGGGCCATTGGTCAGCCAGGCCCCCTCTGACTGCCATGGTGTTTTCTTTGCCAAGTCCCAGGCTGGGGTGGCAGGCAGGGCTGGGGCCTCTCCAGGGGAAAGAGAAACCGCCCCTGTCCTGTGCTGGGCTGGGAGAGGCCGTGCCATGTCCACATGCCCAGATGCTGCCTCTTCCCTGTTCCCCTCTGCCGCTCCGGCAGTGGGCCTGGTGCCTCCCGGGGAGGGGGACGAGCCCCCGCTGAGTCAGAGAGGTGACTGTGGGTGGTGCACTGAGAAACTGTATTTTATATTCTAGTAGTCATGTCTTTATTTTAATGAGTATCAGGAAAAAACCCCGCCAGCAATGAATGCCCGGAACCCTTGATTTCATGGATTTTATTGCTCAGGATGAGGCTTATTGAAAAGGGGTCCTATTTCGAGATCTGATGGGAATGTTGAGTCCACACAGTGCAGGAGGAGACCGAGTTGGGAAAAACCCAGAGAAACCACCCGAGCTGGGAAGCTCGAAGAGGCCCGTGAGCCCCGTGTGGGATCCTGGGGGTCTGGCCTGGCTCTGCCTGTGGCTGAGGGACTTTGGTCAGGCCACTGCTCCTCTGTGAGCCTCCCTCGCCTCCTCTGTCAGGGGGCTGAGCAGCAGCGGCTTGCGGAGGGCTGGGGAGAGGGTTAAGTGGGGTGAGAAGAATAGAGGGTTGGCCCCAGCCTGGCATAGCCTTCATGGGGTAAGAGACCTTGTCACCCAGTCCTCTGCCCAGCCCAAAGCCAGCAGCCCCGCCGGGGGCACCCTCCTCATGCTTCCCAGCTCTGGGACAGGCAGGCCTGAGTGTGTGCCCAGCTGGGCCACCCACTAGGGGGCGATACAGCTTCCTGGAGCTGCCATGTCCCTGATTGTAGGCTGGTTGTAAGAGGCGCACCTCACAGGGGTGTGACTGTGAGAAGCAACAAGAAAAGGCAGCTGAAGTTCCCAGAACAGTAAGGCTTCATCCCATGAGAGAATTTGTCCTCCCATGGGTTGAAGATCTGCTGGCCAGGCAGGGGCAGTTTGGTGAAATCTGGGGAAGCATCTGAATCAGTTTTAAGTGTTAGATGTGTTGTACCTGACATGCTCATCCATCATTCATCCATCCATCCATCCATCCATCCGTCCGTCTATCATTCATTCATCCATCATCCATCCATCCATCATCGATCCATCCATCCATCATCCATCCATCATCCATTCATCAATCCATCCATCATCATTCATCCATCCATCATCGATCCATCAACCTGTCATCCATTCATCCACAATCCATCCATCCATCCATCCGTCCATCCATCATCCATTCATCCATTCTTCCATCCATCCATCATCCATTCATCCACCATCCATCCATCCATAATCCATTATCCATCCATCCATCCATTCATTTATCCATTTATCCATCTATCATCCTTCCATCCAACCATCCATCCATTTATTTATCCATCATCCATCCATCTATTCATCCTTCCATCTAGTAATTGGCACTTGAGCACATATTATATGGCAGGTGCCATGGTGCAGACAGTGCTGAGCATAACAGCTAAGGTCCTGCCTTCATGGTGAGGTTGAGCAGAGAAAATGGTGTTGAGCACACATCACTATGAAGTGTGAAGACATCAATGGAGGGGGCACACAGGCTGCTGTGGGTGTTCCAGGCAAGAGTAGGGAAGCCTGATTGGAAGCAGGGGCATCTGAGCAGGGACCTGCAGGGCCAGGAGGATTCCAACAGTAAAAGGGGGGTAGGTGGATGGGGATTGTTCAGATGGAGATTAGCCCCCACAAGGTCAGTGTCTCAGGGCTACAGTTGTTCCCCATTAGCATGGGATATGTCCAGGGAGGCTCCTGGAGGCATCCCCAGGGACAAGCTACATCCCAGTAGCTTGTCCCTGTCCCCACTGCCAGGTCTGCCAGGCCCTGAGCTATGGGTTCCCTCTGCCACAGGTGCCCAGGGACCCAGCCCTCCTGTGGAGGTCTGGTGGGTGGGGAGGGGCCACTGGGCAATCCTGGAGGACTGAGTGAGAAAAGCCTCCTCCAGAATTCCAGTCCTGCCGGCCTATTCTCCATTTCTCCCCTCCCTGAATCCTGTTCCTTTCCAGAGAAACCCAGCCAAACCCACAGGACAGCTGTCACTCAGAGCCCACTGAGAGCGACCCCAATTAATAGTGAATCTGGGCGAGACCTCCACTGTGGAGCAGGGTCAGTGCCTCAGGTACAACAAACAGACTGAAGTGCAAGTGGGCTCCTGCTTTTCTGTCCCCAACTGGCTTGTACTGAGGGAGACGCACCAGAAAATTCCACTTAGCAAAGGCTGTGTCCCTATCATGTGCCTCATAATTAACACAGCCGGAGAACGACACCAGAACGGCAACATCCATCAGGCAACAGGTCTGCTGAGGTGTTGGCTCCATGGGCTTCAGGACCCGTCTCATCTACCTGGCACACGGGGACCTGGGGGGGATGGTGAGTCCAGTGAGAAGATGGGGTGTGTGGGCTCAGGCGCTCCCGGGGACCCACATCGAGTGCTGAAAGGAGCTCGTGGGTCGGTGGCCCAGTGTCCTCCCTCTGTAGACGCTGACTCATGCGGGCCGGGGGTCATGGAATCTTCCTCCATCTTCAGATCTTCCCGTCCTTCCATGGCACCCGTGACGCACAGGATCTGGGAATTAGAGCGGCTTTCAGAGACTCAAAGATGCTTTCAGAAAAGCCTTTGAAGCACAGAATGTGAGCATCTGGTCCCTTTCACAGAATCCTAGAGTTCTAGAATCACGGAAGCATTCATGGACTCACAGGCTTGACAACCTGAGAACTAAGGAATCTCTGGAGGACACCTGGAATCCACCCACCACTGATGGGGCCTCGGAATCACAGAATCGGTCCAGGGAACGTGGAGCAGAACAACATCCTGGGATCAGAATCTCAGCAAAGAGAGTGACACACTGGTTTAACTCCCCGCTTCCTTACCCAGGGAGCTCTTGCCTCACGCTCTGGAATAACTTGAACTCTTGTAGGGATGGGGAGATCCCCACCTGAGAGGTGAAACTGCCCAGCTGTTGGGCACATCTGGCTGCTGATGACTAAAACTATTCCCATGTGACCCCTCCCTGTCTCCTGACCCCTAGCACCCCAGGAACTGAACATGTGAAAAGGTGAATGGGACACCAACACAGAGGGTTAACCTGGCCACACACAGCTTGCTCTTTCGGGAGTCTGTCTCTCTCTGGGGGCAAAGTGGGGCACCAGGCCATGGAAATGGCTTGGGGCCATTTGACTCACCTCAACCCACTTCAGTTCACTAAAGTAAGCAAGAGAAAATTCAATCTGCTCCTCTCCTCAAGGAGGGGCCGGTCAGCGATACAGGTGGACAGACAGGAAATGACCTCAAGGAAAGGGTACTTAGTAATGCCCCGTGTTGAGGGAGGAGGAGGCATGTCCCTGCTCAGGGCGGGGGATGGTGCCCAGAGCCAGGGGTGGGTGGACAGGGCTGGTCTGTGGGTTGGCCAACTTGGTCCAAGTTTTCCCAGCCCTGCTCCTGACCCCTGGGTGACTCTGAATAAGTAACTCAATGTTCCCCATCTGTGAAATGGGCTAAGCCCACTCTGTGGTTGGTGCTGGGCTGGGTGGGACTCACTGAGAGCCACTGCCCCTCATCATGGCCCTCGGCACCTGGCCGAGGTTAGCTCCCTCCCTCCCTCCATCTGTGCCTTGGCCTTGGGAGATGAGGAGGATTTCTCCAGATGAAGAACATGTGGAAAGGCATTCCTGATGAAGGGAACAGCCTGTGCAAAGCCTGGGAGCCATAAGCATTTCAGGAGGATTTGGGGAGTAGCATGTAGTGATCTTGGGGTGTTGAGATGTGGGGGTGAAACTGCAGGCATGGTCTGGGGGCCGTGGGGCCCTGATGCCACCATCCAGGAAGGTGGAGTGAGGGTGCTGGGAGCTGAGGCAGGCACAGGTTGCCTCCTGTGAAGATACCCTGTCCTCCTGCGGTGCCCGGACTCAGCCTGGGGATGGAGGGTAGCTGCCAGCCTCCCGGGACCCCGCTAGCCAGGCAGGGGCAGGGAAGTCAGGCCAATGAAAGCGTATCAGAAACAATCATCAGAAAAGACAGGACCCACTCACAGCCAACACCCAGCCCTAACCACATGGAATGAATTGGCAATGAAACCCAGCACTAGAACATCGGAGCAATTTAGAAGGATCTGGAAAGATTTTATTCTGACATAGAGATGGATTTGATTAAATCACACGTCAGCTGGGGAATCAAGGAGGCCAGGTCTCCGGAGAAACCCGGGCTGAGGCAGTGGCCCATGGAAAGCAGCCGGAGGCGCAAGATGGCGGCCAAGTGTCTGGAGTGGGATCTCTCTTCTGCCCCCACGAGCTGTGTGCCCTGGGGCAAATACTCAACCTCTCTGTGCCCTACATCCTCCCGCAAGAGGTGAAGTGGCTCCTGGAGCTGCCACAGGGAGGCCCTCTGGCTTCCTGGCACCCTCACGCTCCCTCTGTTTTCTTTTCTTGGGAGACATTATTGCTGTGGCCTCTCTCACTCCACTGTCCCCCTGCCCTTCCCCTCCCGCCCCCGGGTACCCTGCACACGTTCAGTCCACCTTGGGTGTTTCCTCCCATCCATTCTCCTGTGTTCGTGTGGCTCAACCCTGCTGCCCCCCTCCCCTTGGCATGTGGACCCACACCCTAGGCCCTGGGGGTGACTTTTCGGCCCCGGGATGGCAATGGTCCCTCCTGTGCCTATGCAGGGAGCAGGCAGTCTAGAGGGCTTGGGTGTGACTTCATTTGGTCCCAGGCTCCGGATCCCACCTGCTTCTCCACCCTGGTCGCTCAGGGATCAGGCATTGGTGACTGAAGCTTGTGCAGCGGGTCAGAGTGGCCCATCGGAGGGGTGCCTGCTGCCCTTCAGGGGTTGCTGTGAGCCGGCCAGACACCTGTCCTCGCCCCACCCCGGGAAGTCCTTTCACTCCTGGAAAGGAGGTCTGAGCTCCCTGAGCTCTGAGCTGGGAGAAGGTGTGGCCTCTGGGACCTTGGCAGAGAACAGAGGCCTGTCCTCCATCCTGCCCCTCAGGGCCCTGGCTCTGGGGTGTCAGAACATGGGACACAGGTGAAGCCAGAGAGGTGCAAAAGGACAGATAAACATGGACTCGTGTCTGTCTTCTGGAGTCCCTCCTTCTGGATGGAGAGAGAGCAGGCAGAAGAGGGCTGTGGGGCTGGGCTCAGGCTAGGCTCAGGCTAGTGGGCCCCGGGGCCCCTGGGGGCGATAACAGGGATCATTCCCGAATCCCTTCCCTGTTCCCAGGCTCCCAGGGCACCCTGCAGCTCAACACCTGGGGGATGGCCCTCCCTAAAAATGGGCTTTCATTTTGGGTTTTGTTGCTCTGGCCTGTGCTTCTGGCCTCTGGTCCCAAGTGGAACTCAGCACCTGGTGGTGTCCACCTGGAGTGGGCTGATTTCTCTGCTCACCTTTCCTGCTGAGGTTCCCCCCAGCACCCCCCTCCACATTCCCAGGGAGCAGGAGAGTGGGGACAGGAGTTGGGGAGCCAGCAGACAGAGTTCAAATCCCCACCGGACCTCTTACTGCCTGGGGCTGGGGGGCCCATCAGGCGAGACCCTCACCTCCCAGTGCCCCCGTCTGCACCGCTGGATGGGGAGGCCCTGGCCGGGCTGATGTGCAGGGCTTGGAGGGCCCACTGAGGCAGGGGCTCCATGAACAGAACTCCCATCATGGCCGGGAGAAGCAGTCCCGCTCCGAGCTGCCACTCTGCTTCATAGCCCCAGGTGAGCGGAGCTCTTGGAAAGGTGAGGCCTCCGTGATTTTCTCTAATGAATGGTACCTGCTCTATAATCGGGGCCTCACCTCCTCTTCCTGTCCCATATTCTGTGTTTCATGTGCGACCTCCGCCAAAGGCAGCTATTTCTCTTTGGGTGTAGATGAATTAGGAACAAAAATTGGAATTTAAACATCCTGAAAGATTTATTCTGTGTAATAATGGAACAACTCCCACAGAAACCACACACATTACATTGGGAGCAGGACGGCCGGGGTGGGCTGGAGAGGGCGCTGGGGCCTCGGAGGGAGGGGTGGGGCTGGAGGGTTTGGACAGAGGAGTGGGGCTGGGGGTTTGGAGGCTGCCAGATGAAGGACCTACTCAGTGGCTCTGAATTGGACGCAGCTTATAGTTTGCCTGCTTTTGTGGGGGAGGCGGGCTCACATTACTGAGCGCCTACTGTGTACAGGGCTGTGCACATGCTGGACTCCATCAGCCCTTACTCTGTCCCCTGGGTGGGCATAGCTGCTCCCACTTTTCTGGAGGGTATTTGGGGCCCTGAGGGATGGAACTTCCTTGTCCCAGGTCACTCAGCTCTTTGATGGCAGGAGGGGATGTGAGCCCCGGCTTTGCTGACCCAAGTCCCTGCTCTTTCCCTGGCCCCATGCAGGAGGGACATGGGGATCCGTGCTTCAGGGGAGAGGGGACTCCAGACATCCCTGGTGGGATTGGTCAGTGGCCCAAATGGGGCCGAGTCTGAGCTCAGTTCAGCTGAGCTGGGAGCGTGTGAAGCAGAGGCTGTCACTTTGAGGAGGGTTTGAAAGAGACCAGTCCTGGGCCGCTGGGAATGTCCCCCTCATCCTGGGCAAATAAGCAGTGGGGGAAAGAGGCACAAGGGCATTTTGGGGAAGCCCAAGGCCTCCCTGAAGAAGGCTATGAGGACTGCAGAGGACTGGACCCAGCAGAAGACACGGAAGGGCATGTGGGGGGTGCAGCTGGGAGGTGAGGTTCTAGGTGGCGGGTGAAGGCTGGGAGGTGGAAATCAACCGACAGTTGTGTCCATCGAACACACCTTCATCACTGCTGCCCTGCCCTGCTATTTAAGGTTCTGGACATACAAGGAAGACTTCAGAGTGATTCCTGCTTGAGTTGCTCATTGTGCAGTTGGGAGACAACTGAGGGTATGGATCATCACACAATTGGTGAGAGAAGGGCTTCCCTGCTTCTTGGCTGTGTGGCCTCAGGCAAGTAGCACCACCTCTCTGAACCTCAGTTTTCTCATCTGTACTGCAGAGGTGACGGTGATCTCTGCCTCCCAGAGTGGTGGTGAGGATAAAGTGAGGCGGCCCAGGTAATGGGTGAGGACAGAGCCTGGCACGTGTTTGGGGCCCAGAACAGATTCTCTACTAGCTATTCTGGGGCAGAGCTGAGGGAGCGATTGGTTCTGTCTAGAAAAGCCCTCACCAAGGAGATGAATTCTGGGCTTTGAAGGATGTATAGGAGCTCCTCAGAGTTAGGAGGGGATACAGCTAGAGCAAAGCCCTGGCAGGGTGGGGGTGGGTGAGGGTGCTAGGAGCCCTGTCAAGACCTGCTTTGGCTGGAGCTTTCTGGAGGGCGGGGATGGGAGAGGTGGTGGGTGGTAAGATGCTGAGTAGGGAGTCATGATGGCTCGAGGCAGCTGTCAGCGGGAGCCATAGTAGGTCCTAGAGCAGTGATGCTTGTGACATGAAGGATAGCTGTCCTGCCTGGTGACCCCCGATGTTTCGTAGGGGAGGAGAGGAGCAGGGGCAGGAGTCCGTGCCTCAGGACTCATGAGGGAGCATGAGTAATCCTGGTGCACTGGGCTCTGGAGAGGGCGGGAGGTCAGGGCCCTGCACACAGTAGGGCTCATTGAGGGTAACCCTCTTCCCCATCCAAGCCCCTCACTTCACTGATGGGAAAACTGAGGCCTAGAAAGAGTAAGTGTCTTCCCCAGGGACACATGGCAGGCTTTGCTTGGGGATCCCAGGGGCTGCCTTTTCCTTGGGGGGTAAGAGAGGAAGGGGAAGGGACAGCCCTTCCTCCTCCTCCTCTTCCTCCTTCTCAGGGCAGGTTTATCTGCTGCTGGCCTCCAGGCCCCAGTGCAGGTGGGCTGGGTGGGGTCCCCTTCCTGTTCCCACTCAACCTGGGCTTCCCCATCAGGTCTCACTGCCTGGTCATTGCCTGTTCCCCATTGGACTGGGGGCCTGGGGTCCGCAACAGAGTCTCTGTTCCCGTGGAGGGTACAGGGCCTGACACAGGGCCCACCTCCATCAACTCATGGAGAGGTATGGCTCTGAGCCCATTCTGCCTCTCATTGGATGTGGGACTTGGACGTCTCCCAACCACCCAGAGCCTCAGTGTCCTCACCTGTGGAAGGGGACAACGGTCTTCATCTCCCAGGATTGCTGCGGTATGACGTGATAGTACTGGGCACTATGACATCCGCCTCTCCCTGCCTCCCGCCTCACTTCTTTCCCACCTCGCCTCTCAGGGCTCCCTCCATCCGCTGTGCTCACCTTCAGAGCACCTCAGTGGGGAACTTCCTCAGGACTCTATTTCTCAACTATGTGGTGTGTTTGATAAGCACCAGCCGTGGGCACGAATTTACCTAACAGAAACCCAGCCTCCCTGCCCAAGGGGAGTGTGTGGGCGCCTGGCTTCTCCCTGAGGGGCTGACTGCCGAAGTTGCGGGCTCGGGAAAAATGAATATGTGGGGCTCTTGTTCAAAACGCCGGGGGAAAAGAGTGCCATTAAACGCCCCCAAACATAAAGCTTTTTCCTTTCTGCTGCAGCCTCTCCCTCATCTTCTCTGGTGTATTTTATTTCCTATTTAATGTGGCTCTAAGTAAAGAAAAATTAGAATTTAAAATTATTGGCATGAACTTTACCATTCATCTTTCTATTGTGCAATGCCAGTTTTAAATGCAAATATAAGAGCATTTAATTCGCATACGGAGTCTCAGGACTTGCGCAATTCGTGTTTTATAGCACACGCGTGTGGATGTATTTCATTCTTGTGGTAAGAGTGGGAGCCACCCAAAACCAGCTTCACAGCCTTTATTTCACTTCCTTCCATGTGTCTGTGCTCCTGGCACTCTCCTCGTCCACTCACTGGTGAGCCAGGAGGGACTGAAAGGAAGGGAACCATGAGTTATTTTATTTTTTCTTCTCCTCCAGCACCATTTCCGGTGTGGGGGGGTGGGAGGTGTTTGGCTAATACCGGGAAGAGACACAGGTAAGAAAGGATCTGATAAGTTTTCTTGATCGTGTGTTTCTTAGACGACAACTGACTCCTTTCTGCAGAACGTCCTGGTTTAAACGGGAAGGAGCCCGGCCTTTCCAGGCTGTCAGTACCCCCACTTACTCGGCTGTAGACGTGACACTCTGGCTTTGAACTCACTTTGAGTCTTGCTGAACTCACACACCCGGGGGTTCGGCTGGGATTCTGAACCCACGGGGCACCACGAACGCTCTGAGTGGGGCGGCGAGGAACACACAGCACGTACACTCTCTGTTCTCATGCATGAACTCCGCTGTCCCCTTGGACTTCACTTATAAGACACAAGTTAAAGATAAAATTATTAGGAATTTCAGGATGGTGATCACAGAGGATTAAAGCAAGTGTGCAGGGCCCTGCGTGGCTGCCCAGGTGCCTGGACACCTTCCTCCCTGATGATGCTTTTGAAAAAGTTTCCGTTCTTCAGTGCCCAGCTCCTTTGCCAAATCTGGGTCTGTTTCCCTGTGATTTGTCACTTGAATCCAGGGAGTGAATAACTCTGTCCTAGCTGAAGGTTTTGCAGGTATTAAATGTCAAAGCAAGAATTCAAACGCATTAACTAATGTGTTCATATGACATACTTATTGATTGAGGTCCTACTTTATGTTGGATCCTATAATCCCCTCAGGTAAAATCCGATGTCACCTAGGGGCACAGATGCTAATCCTGACACCCCGGTGCCAGGCCACCCCTGGCTTCCTTTCCTACATGATCCCACTACAGCCCCAGTGGTGTGGGAGGAAGGGGATATTAACCCACTCAGTGGAGGAGGAAACCAAGTCCCAGAGATGAGCCGAGAGGGGCTGAGAGGCCCAGCCCTAGACTTTGGGCCAGCCTCAGGAGCCAGGCCAGCCATGCGTGGCAGTGGGAGAGTGGCCCAGGCTGGAAAGTGCAGGAGGAGAAGGGTCCTGTCACTCAGGACCCCATGCCTGCTCTCCATGACTGGGCCATCGCGGGGGTGGGGGTGGGGCATCTCTATGCCACTTCTGCCACAGATACAGCTTCTTCCAAAGCCAGTCCAGGTTTAGATGTGGCCCTGCCACATGGGTGGGGTGACTTCATTCCACAAGAACTTAGTGAAAAATGCCACCAGGCCCCATTGCCTGTCTGCTGCCTTTTGGCCAGATCTGTCTCCTTCTGTCCTCTGGACCACATCACTCCCCTGAGGACTAGAGCAGCTTCTCCCAGAGTCTGCCTGTTCTGGCCTCATTTACTGATTCTTCCCCAAGTACCCCCCACTCTGGCCACGGGATTCTCTCTCATCGGTCTGGGTTGGAGCAGACTTTTTTTTTTTTTTTTTTAAAGATTTTATTTATTCATTTATTTGTCAGAGAAAGAGAGACAGAGAGAGAGCACAAGCAGGGGGAGAGGCAAGCAGAGGGAGAAGCAGGCTCCCCCACTGAGCAAGGAGACTGATGAGGGACTTGATCCGAGGACCCTGGGATCATGACCTGAGCTGAAGGCAGATGCTTAACCAACTGAGCCACCCAGGCATCCCTGGAGCAGACCTTTTTAACTCAGTGTGATGGGAGGTGGCAGCGAAAGAAACTTAGGGGAGGTTTAAGATGGGAACAATCTTGCAAACTTGGCAGAATTGATCAAGATGCCCTCCTACCCCCAGCATCCAGTTGTCCTTGTATTGAGGGCCCTGGCTGGCTCCAGCCCCTGTCCTGGGGTCTCCCTAACCATGCTGCAAGACTCCCCCTCTGGTCTCTCAGCTCAGTGCCCCTCCTTCCTCTGAATTCTTGCTTTGCGTGATGGGGGTATCAGCTAATCCACGTCCTGGCCTCCCAGCACCTCCCATGCTAAAGCTCCTTAAAAAGAAATCCACACCCTGGAATCACTCCTGTTTTGTGGAGAGCAGGGAAATGTTAATCACTAGCACCTTCCTTGTCTTCTTGTGGCCAGTCCATCTCTGGGCTCTGTGATAAAGGAATTAGGTCCCGGGTAAAGGAAGGCCATGGTATCCTGAGATGCCATTCCCTGTCCTGGGAGATGACGAGCAGCAAGGGAAGAAGAGGGAAAGAAAACAGGAGAGAAAGAGAGGGGAAAAAAAAAAAGAAAAGAAAAAAGAAAACAGATGTTCTTTGTTTGTTTTGGCACTGGAAGCACAGGGCTTTGAGGGCACACAGCCAGTCCTCGGGTGACCACTGTGGGGGCGGGTGGTGGCAGCAGGCGACCATGAGCGAGACCAATAAAACCTTCAGAATTGGAGTTTTGTTTTCATATCTCTGAATCCTGTACACATTGTACTTTCCACGCTGCTCAGCTGCGGCAAAAAACATACTGATTTGTTAAAAGGAAAAGATCAAATGTGCTGCTGGGCTCTTCGTGTCCTGGGTACAAATCTGGACAGGTAAAGTGCAGTGGGATTTTGTGCAAACTGCCCCAGACCATCTCTGGGTGTTCCCTCATGCTCCCTGCCCCTGTTACTACTAGGGCCTTTTCCCCCCTGCTCGGACACTTCTGACTGATTTCTGAGCTGAGTCTGGCTCAAGGCAGCCCTATTTCCTGGACATTCTTTCTCGTGCTCCCTCTGGCCATGGGCTCAAGGTTGCCAAGAGGTCAGTCCTGTCTGGCTCATCCTAGTTTCTGACCCCGGGGGGCCGGGTCATAGCAGGTGGTGTAAAGCCCAGGCTGTGGAGTCCCACAGATTTGAGTTTGAATCCCAGTTCCCCCACAGAGTCACTTGTCTGAGCCTGGCTCAGTCATCTGTAACTCAGGGTTCAGAATGCCTGTGCCAGGTTAAAATCATCGAGGATGATGATCATAATAGCTATCTTTTCTGAGGGATGACACGTACCAGGTGCTGGGCTCATTTTGTCCTCTTCAGACTCAACGAGGTATGCGTAACTCAGTGTCTGGCACATTGTAGGTGCTCAGCCTGTGGTTGCCCTTCCCCCATCTGTCTCCCAGAACATCAGCTCTAAGGGGCGCCCATCAATATTAATCACAAAGAGGAACATGTATGGCTGAGCTTCAGTGGCCCTGTAGTGTTTACAGTCAGCTGTACTCCCCCACTCCATTCCCCCCACCTAAGGTGATAGGCAATGTTGCTTCACCTTGAAGTTTTGCAGGATCCCATTGTTGGGAAATTGTGAGGCTGGGCTTCTGGGTACAAAAGGCCCTGAAGACCACGTTTTGGAAAAATGTATCACTGGCAATCCACATCACGCAAAATGTTAAAGGGAGTCTCTCAGGCAGAAAGCAAAAAATACCACCAGGAAATAGGGATCTGCACAAAGAATGGCGATCACTGGAAATGGTGACTACATGGGGATGTCATTACAGACTTTCTTCTTATTATTTAAATCTCTTTGAAAGATAATCGACTGGTTCCACATGGGGAAGAAAGGTCCAGTGTAGGGAATATGTTGATGGTATTGTAATAGCGCCGTATGGTGACAGATGGTAGCTACACTTGCGATGAACTCAGCATCACACATAGTCTTGTCAAAGTTGGAGTGCCATGTTGTACATCTAAAACCAATGTAACCTTGTGTGTCAGCTTTACTTCAGTTTAAAAAAAATGGCTCAGGAGCTCCTGGGTAGTCAGTTAAGCATCTGCCTTTGGCTCAGGTCATGATCCCAGAGTCTCAGGATTGAATCTCATGTCAGGCTCCCTGGTCAGTAGGGAGTCGGCTTCTCCCTCTCTCTCTGCTTGCCACTCCCCCTACTTGTACTCTCTCAGTCTCTCTCACTCAAATAAATAAAATCTTTAAAAAAAGATGGCTCAAAATAATATAAAAACAGTTACTAATACATATGGTACCAGGACTTGAACCTGTTTGGGAGTCCCTGTGTTTGGGAGTCTGAGCACAGAAATCCAGATTTTAGCTCACATATAATTTATAGATCCCTCAGTACTTATAAACCAAGAGATTCAATGAATACTAACTAAATAGTGATTACAGATGTTGATCAACTGTCTCTTAAGCAAAAGTAATGACAATGTATCATGAGCTTGATGACATATATAAATGTGAAGTGTGTTGGAAAAAGTAATGGAGATACCAGCAAAAGAGATGAGAATGTATATTATTGTGGGGTCCTCTCACTGTAGGTGAAGGAACGTGATCTCACTTGGAAGTGGATTGCAGTATGCTAAATATGAATACTATAAACGCTAGAGGGGTCAATTCATCAAGAAGACATGGAATCCTAAGCTTTTATGCACCAAATGATAGAGTTTCAAAATACAGGAAGCAAAAACTCAAAGTACCTGTGTCCTGCAGGTTAAACATTGATAGAGCAGCAATCTGTAATTCTGTGGATCCAACATCCTGTCCTGACACCAGTCACCTGGGGGTCTCCTCTCCACAACTGTGAAGCCTCCCAGAACTTAGCTGATGCCACTTCTGCCCAAAGCCACTGCCACAGAACCAGGCAACTCTCGAAGAGGAACCCATTTTGCTAGACTCCCGATTTTTCTCCCTATTCTGCCCTTGACTTCAGTCTCTGTAGCATCTTATTACTGACTCTTGTGATTTAGTGTGCCAGCTGGGCTCTGGCAGAACCAGGGGCAGAATGTCAGGGGGCCAAGGTCTCAGGACCCTTTGCATAAGTTTTTATCTGCACAATTTCATGTGGCTGGAGCTCCGGCCACTGTGCAGCTGGAGAAATTTCAAAACAATGTTAAATCATAAGGCATGTGTGAGCAGTAAGAGAACACTTGTCACCTACCTCCTAGCTCTTGCCAGGGAAGGGACATCTTAGCTTGTCTCACTGTGCTCTCAGGACCTGGCTCATTTCATGCCCACTTTCCAACAATCATTATTGTAGAATTGAAAGCAATTTTCTTGAGATGAGAGTGGAGATGGGCAAGTGCATTCAGCAGAAGTCAAAGCCAACAATGGCTGGTACATTGGCCCCAGGATCCCCACTTCAGGGTGAGATAGGGATATAGAACCCAGCAGAAGGATCACATGATAGGCAACTGCTGGGCTGGGGTGATGCCTATACCTCATCTTAATTTTAATTAGTATGTCTTTTTTTTATTTAGAAAATAACAGGCATATTGTAAATATTCACACAGTATAAGAGTGTATAAAGAATAAATGTGAGGGACTTTGCTTCTGGCGGAGATGGAGTAGATGGACTGGATTTTTCCTGCCACCTAAAGAACCAAAAGATGGGCAAGGCATATAAAACAACAGTTTGCAAAATGCTGGACATCAGGCAATGAAGGTCAGTGATCTTTGAGAGATGGGAGACAAATGAGGTGAGCCCTATGATTGCAATAGTTTACAAATGGGAAAATTTTCAACTGTGTGTAGTGCAGGGCAGGGGAGCCCAGACAGAGTTCTGTGAACTTTCTGAGTTAAGGAAGTGGAGTTGGGAGACTAGGGACACCAATGTGGCTAGTATTCACAGAACAGATCTTGAGAGAGGAGAGAACATCAAAGATCTATGTTCTTGAGTCTTCAACTGAGTTGTAATCAGGACAAATATGTGAAGAATATGCCTGTGGCTTGGGGCAAATATTCTGAGGATAACAGTGACACACTCTCCCCAAGGGCTGAGAATAGCATCTGCTATTGCTAATCCCAGATTAGAAAGCCTTGGGGCTCACATGACACTAAGTAGAATGGGGAATAATTATCCCCAGACTGTACATTCCTCTGGGCCGGCTTAACAAAGCTTAAGCAAGACCTGAAAGGATCAAACTATTTCAAAGTAACTTAGCTGCATCCCAGAACAAAGCAGAAAACTATGTAGAGGAATACATAAATGTCCAATGCCTAAGAAGATACTGTTCACGATGTCTGGCACCCAATCAAAAATTACCTAGCATGCAGACAAGCAGGAAAATAGGTTCCATAATGAAGAGAAAACCCAACCTAGTGAAGCCTATCCACAATTGACACAGATCAGTAAAGATATAGAAGACTTGAACAATGCTATTAACTAACTTAATTGAGTTGATATTTATGGAACACTCCACCCAATAAGAACAGAATGTATGTTCTCAAGTACACATGGGACATTTACCAAGATAGACCATATCTGGGGCCATAAAACTGATCTTTACAAATTAAAAACAAAAAACAAAAAACAAACCAGATACTATGCAAAGTATGTTCTCAGGCTTCAATGGAATTAGGTGGAAATTAGTAAGAGAAACATTTCTAGAAAGTCCCCAAATACTTGGAAGCTAAGCACCAAACTCCTAAATAACCCATAGATCAAAAGGGAGAAATCTTAGGGAAAATTAAAAATTATTTTTAAATAAGTGAGAATGAAAATAGAACAAAAAGAAATGTGTGGAATGCAGCTAAAGCAGGGCTTAGGAGACAAATTTATAACATTAAAAATATCTATCTGTCTATCTATCTATATATCAGAAAAGAAGAAAGCTCTAAAAATAACCTTCAGAAATTAGAAAAAGGAGAACAAATTAAATCTAAAGCAAGCAGAAGGAAGGAAATAACAAATGGAGGCATAAATCAATGAAATTGAAAATAGGTAATTAACAGAGAGAACCAACGAAATCCAAAGTTGATTCTTGGAAAGATAAACAAATTGATAAATTTCTAATAAGCCAATGAGAAAGAGATAGAGAGAGAAAGAGCAAGATAGCGAGAGAGTGAGGGAGCAAGGGGGAGAGGGGGAGAGGGAAAGAGAGAGAGAACACAAATTACTTATGTTGGGAATATGGAGCCTACAGATGTTGTAATAAGGGAATACTCTTAATAACTATGCACAAAGACATGTTAGAAGGAATGGGCCAATTCCTTGAAGGACACAGAAGACCAAAACTCACTCAGGAAGAAAGCGATAAGTAATCCTACGTCCATTACAGCAATATAAATGTAAGCCATCATATTAAAAAATTTAAAAAGATAATTTCAATAGCAATGAACAGGAATTAAAATGAAAATGAAAATATCTTATTTATAATGGCATAAAATACAAAATACAAATTATTTATAATGGCATAAAAATACAAAATACAAAATACGTAAGGCTAAATCTAGCAAAAGATTCATATAAATGTATATAATTTATAATATAAAATTATATATAAATATATATAAACACATATAAATTATATATAAATATACACACATATAAAATTATATATAAATACATAAAATCATAATATAATTAATACTTAAATATTAATATAGAATATAAATAATAATTAAAATTTATAATATAATTTATATAAATCAGACAAGGTTATACAGCAATAAAAAGGAACGAACTCTCCGTACATTTATCAACATGGCTAAATACCAAATAATTATGCTGAATGGAAGGAGTAGACAAAAATCATACATATTGTGTGAATTCATTTATGGTAAATTCTAGGAAATATGATGTGATCTATAGGGACAGAAAGCAAATCAGTGTTTGCTTGGGCTGGGGACCAGGAGGGATAGATTACCAAGGGGCATAAGGAAACTATTGGAGGTGATGGATATGTTCATTATCTTGATTGTGGCAATGGTTTCGTGGGTGTGTATGTATGTCAAAACTTACGCAGTTTTACACTTTGAGCAAGTTGAGTTGATTGCATTTCAGTCACACTTCAATACAAGTATACTTTCCATTACGTCACTTTGCTTTTACAAAAGACCTACGTTCACATCTGTTTTTGCTGACTAAAAGAAATCCAAGAAGATTTTCACTTTTATGAGAAAAGGTGAAAAGTGAAATTAGCATTTAACATTTGTTTTGCAATGAACAGTGTGCACCCTGAGCAGGGAGAGTGGTCCTGCCAAACTCCTTCCCCTGGAGCTACACTCCGCATCTCAGCATCAAGCTGCCATAGCTTTGAACTGTGTCTGGGAGCATCTGTGCTTTATCTTAATTTATTTTGTGCATCTGTCAGCAAGACGTATCCTAAGGTATCAGAAAAGCCTAAGAGAGGTTATTTTTGGGGTCTGGGAACGCCAAAAATAATAAATGAACTGTAATTGCTTCTTCGACTTACACCATTTGGGCTTAGGGATGGTTTCATTATAACACTCTACTTTCGGGTAGCAGGGGGAAACGGTATTCTACATATTCTTTCTTTTACAAAAATGGGATCCTACCACACACACTTTATTCAAGTTGCTTCTCCATTTAAGAATATCTTCCCACATGGCTCTGCTCCATTCCTTCACTGGCTGCCTGGCATTCTGTTGCCATAGGCACCATCATTTACTTAGTGAGTTCCCTAAAGATGAATATTTAGGTTGTTTTTGGCTTTTCTGCTATTATAAAAATGTTACGACGAGTGTATCCTGCCATTTCCCTCATTCACTTAAAATTATTTTTAATTACACAAGTGCTGCATGTAGACAGTCTCATTATTTTACATTCAAGAATTCAGATAACGGGAAGGTGCCTCCGTTCTATCCTCCTTCATAATCACCTCCATTTGTCAAACTCCTCCCCATAGTGCATGTTATCAGTGTGGCATATAATCTGCACAGGCCCTTTTAATATGCATTTCTGCACCTACAATTGAATGGTGAGCTGTGCATGTTTTTAAAAGCATACAAGCTATCATACTATATATATATATTTTTTTTTATCAGACTTTTTTATCATTTGAAATCACTGACATCTTTCCAAAAAGATGAGCTACCTCATTCTTTTTCACAAGGCACGTGTTATGTTCAATTGCTTGGATCTCTTCCCTCCCTCCTTCCCTTCCTTCCTCAATCATTCCCCTCCAGATATTCAGACAGTTTCCATTTTTTTTCTCTCTATAAAAATTATTGCAACAAACATCCTTATGTGTGCCTCACTGTGTGCACATGGGACTTTTTCTCAAGCATCAGTACATGGAATTTTCTCTAGCATTAGTACGTGGAATTGCTGGGGTAAGGAGTTTGCCAGGCTAGGTCTTGTCTGAGGGCCCAGAAGGCTGGGAAAATGTGGGTTGAGGGTCGCAGGTGGCTGTTTGAGCAAACAGCCAGCAGGAGGTAAGATGGGAGGGGATCTTCTTTTTATCCAATAGTTTGTCCTATGTGGCCAAGTTCTTGGACAGATCCTTGTGACACAGAGCTCCTGTCCCTGTTGCCATTTGGGTAGAATGATGAGAATGGCCCTGTGGGTCACTGGGGGGAGACAGTTCCATACACTTTTTGCCTCCCTCTCTTTTCCTTTGGGTACTGACATTTGGACTGACCAGTTATTTGAAGGATTTCAGTCTACCTTACTAGTGAGTCCTAGGGAAGGAAGGTCAGGAGGAGATGTAACTCACTCAACAAACAACTGTTTTCTCCATGCCAGAGTGGATGGGCCCTGCCTTCCTCCACCTGGAGTCATGTCCAGCAGGGGAAATATACTTGCACCAGCTGCTCAGGTCTGTGATCGTGGCAGGTCCAGGATGCTGCGGGGACACACAAGAGGGGCTTCTGACAGAGCCTGAAGGTGGTCGGGGGAGGTTCCTGGCAGAGGGGAAGGTGGGCTGAGTCTGAAAGGGTGAGTACAAATTAACCAGGTGGAAGAGACTTTGAGAGCATGTATGGGATGAGTAGGCTGTTTACTTTTTTGTTCCCCCCTCCCCTCTCCCAGGAAGAGCCCCTCGCTCCCTTTGTGAGAACTTCCCATCAGCCCCAGGTGATTCTGAGAACTCTCAATTCCTCAACCTCACCCCACCCTGCGCAGGGTTGGACAGGTGACCCAGACTTGGCCAATCAGAGCATTGTACTCTGGGCCCCAGTGATCGGATCAGAGATGGGCCAATGGGAGCCCTCTCTGGGACTTTCTGCTGGAGCTCAAGGGAGAGCTCTCTTCTTTTCGGTGGTGCAGCTGAAAACAGATGCTTGGGCCAGCTCCCTGGTTCTCATGGGGCCACCTGGGTTTGGTGAGGGCCACTGAGATGACTGTGTGGCCCACAGCAGAGACAAGTGGTGATGAAAGATGGGTGGAGGAAGAATCCTGGCAGGCTGAGACTCCTGTTCTGGTAGACTTTTTCTGTTTTGAGAGCTCCCTTGTCAGTTCCCTGGCCCCGGGAGCCTGTCCAGAAGATTCTCAACCTCACAGAGGGTGACCCATGGGTACTGCAAGTAGACTTGAGACTTAGTGGGTCACATCAAGACCATGTATTACTTAGACCACACAGCTGACAGCAAGACTGTTAGCATAGCTGCACCCATCACCCTGTCTCCAGCCCCACAGGGCACAGCAATGGACCTAGGTGGGTTCTGTGCCCGCAGTGGGCTGTATGAGAGCTGGGGGCTCAAGGCTAAGACTTCTGCATTTTTTGAGCATGGAGCAGATATTTTAACAGGCACTAAACAAACCAGTCCCCTTCCCACAAAGAGCAAACAGCTATAGGGTGTGCCTACTGACAGGTCCCATGGTCACTCCTTGGCATGCAGGTGGAGACCCATGTTTGTAGTCTGTTGGATTATGGTGGCAGGGTTGCTGTGCCCAGTCCAGCAATTGATCCCACCGGGGATGCTGGCCACCTGGGCTGACCAGGCCTGATCTGCCATCTTGTTCTACCCAGGGTCACATGAGTACAGCATCCACATGGGTTTGTAAATGTCCCATTGGGCTGTGGCAATCACTTTGCAGAGCTCATGGTTCTGTAGAAGAGTGTCTCATCTCTCCGTCACCCACCACCTGTGTACTGGACCAGACACCTAGGCCATTAGCTCAAGCCCAAGAGGCGGTGAACATATAACAGGTCTGGTGTTTAGGCGTAGTGTCAGAGACAAGAGTGATGGCTTTCAGTCAGGGCTTCCAGAGTTGTTAGGGCCTGACAGTTGCCCAATGGAACCATCCGCTGGTGGTTTGACTGAGTGGTAAGTAAACCAAACCCAAGCTTCCTGAGGGAATTCCTGGGACCACACCTGGGATCTCCAGGTGGCCGAAGGGTGTCCCTGCGGCCAACCGAGGAGAAGTACAGTGACCCCTAAAAATATGGTTCCACATTTTCGTATTAGGGGGACACACCTGGGGGGGCCACACTCGCTTTCCTCTTGAATATTCATTTTCATTTAATAAAGTCATTACTCGGTGCCTTTTCAGCACTGCGGTCAGCACCTGAGTGGGCCCAAGCCAAGGTAGGAACATCTGGGCGCAGTGTGACCCGGAGGGGCTGCATATGGTGTTTAGTCCCCACAGTGTCCCTTAGGGGACCAGAAGAGCTTTCTCAAGCAGAGTGTAGAGGGGTAGCTGGATCAGGGAGGCGGGGCGTCCAAATCCCCCAGGAGTGCCTGCAGGCAGAGAGCGCCTCCCTTTGCCAGAGGCTCCAATCAGCACAGTTGCGCCTGAATGAAGGAGGGGCCTTGGGCTTGCAGGTAGCAAGGGCAGCGAGGCTGAGACTTCCTATCCTGCTGCCTGTAGCACCATCTGCTGATCCCCGGTACTTTCCACAGGCTTTTGGATCAGTCTACACTTAAAGCTCAACAGAATACCTAAGGAGGTCCATGCTGTTTGTGTCCAGTACCTGAACAGATCAATCACGTGTTGTGATTCCTCTCTGGAAGCTGGGCGTGGTGTGGGTGGGGGAGGTGGGGAGATGGAGTCCGGTTGGGTGGGTGGTGAACTGGGAGAGTGACTTCTCCGTTATGGTCTCAAGGATCCATCTTGGAGCCACAGCCTGCATGGTCCCAGAATTTGACTTGAATGTGGTGGAGTTCCTGTAATCAAGTTTAACCCCTCTCTGTACAGATAAGAAATCCAGGGCTCAGAGAGATCAGTAGCTTGCCTAAGATTGTACATCGCATGAATAACAAGGTTGAGATTTGGACCCTGGGCCATGAGATTCTAGTGTCCAGGCCTTTCCCCTGTCTTGCATGATTGTCTGTCTTTCCCCAGGAGAGGATCCTACCCTGTCTCAGGCCCATCTGTGTGCTTAATTTTGCTCCATCTGTGGCCCGGTCCCCGTGACTCGTGGGTGTGGGTGGCTGCTGGGCCCTGGCTCTGTGTTTGCACTTCCCACAGCTGCTGTTTTTCCATCAACACAGTCTGGGAAGGCCGGGGAGCCAGGGCCTGAATCGTACAGGGCAAGAAGATCCCTTCTCTGCAGCTCAGTTCCTGACCTGGGCCCTGGAAAGCGGGAGTGGATGTCTATATGTGTCTTCCTGAAACTTCTTTTTTCTCCACTCTCCAGCTCTACATCAGGCCTATGAGCACCCCTGGACCATCGCAGCAGCATCCTAACTGCCCTCCCTCTGCCTCAGCACCTGGGAGCTCTCCCAAATTCCCCTTCTGTGGAGCTGAACCCTTTTCCCTCCTCGACCATGTGGTTTGGGTGGGATTGGCCTACTCACAGCTTTGGGGTGAGTTGTGGAGATGTTTGCCCTGGCATCAGGGAGACAAAAAGATTTTCCCATTCAGCTACCCAAGAAGATTCTTCCCTTCAACTGGTGTGACACATGGAGGTGAGACTTGGAGAGCATGGGGGAATCGGAAGTGGGAATGGGTGGGGTGAGGATGGGGGAGGGAAGGAGGTGCTACCAGGCAGAGCCTACAGATAAGACTGCTATCACAGGAGGCAGAACAGGGAGATGAAGAGCACCTGGGTCTCTGGTGACATCCTTTGAGTTGCTGGATCAAGCCACACCTGAAGCCAATATTATGAATCTGGGCCTCAGTAGGGAACACGATTGGGAAAGTGGAAGGAAGTGAAAGTAGGGCCATATCAGGGCTTAGCTCTGGCCCTCTCTGGCCTTCTCAGTTACTTGAGCCAGTGCGTTCCCTTGGCTCTTCGACGCAGGCTGAGTGGTACTCTTCTTGCCACCTTGAGGACTGCTGCTGCGTTTACTAAATAGTGTCCCACTTCCATGCCTTTGCTCATTCCCTCAACCTGAATCACCATCCCTTGTCCTTGGGAATCTGATCTCCCTGATCTTTCCCAACCTTCTCCTTTAAGTCCTGATCCAGAAGCCAAGGACAGGAAGGCTGCAGAGCACAATTAAAACCTGTCAGACAGACCCAGACCCAGGACAGACTGCAAGTCCTTGAGCTGGTTACCTACCCTCTCTGAGCCTCAGTTTCCTTATTCACCACCTGTCAGATTCCACCCTATCCCCATGACCTTGACCCTACCTTAGGTGTGTTAGGAACATTCCAGACTTACTTCTGCCTCTAGTCTGCTGCATATTCTTGGGTGGGTCTCTCTTCTTCTCTGCGCCTCAGTTTCCCTATCTGTAAATCTAAGGGTTTATGTTCAGTGGTTTCCAAGGCACCCTTCCTCCTACCATGTCCTCTCTGGATGTTCTTTGATTTTCTGACTCTCAGTTTCTCAGTTCAACAGACAGACAATGCCGTGGTTTTGTCTCCCCCTGTGGAGGGGAGGCTACTGTGGGAGCAGCTTGGCAGTGTTGAGAATCCTGACACGTCCACTGCTTGTGTTTAATTACTTCAGCAACTGTTTACTGCCTCCTTGATTTCCTGAGCAAACAGCCCCATTATTTGGGGTAATTTACTGACACCAGCTTTGGCTGTGAGCAGTGGAAGCTTCGAGATGTGACGCCACTTTAGCCACCACCCCTGGGTGTGCTCACAAGGCTGAGCCCCCTGAGAGGGGCTGGGGGACACCGAGGGCAGAGGGCCAGTTTTCCCTCATACCCTGGGACTCAGGACTCTCTGCCTGGTCCCTGGGGCCCTGCCACCCTGTCAGCCTTTGTAGGGCCTCCCAAGTCTGCTGGCTGAGGCTCTGCTGCCTGGTCGTTACTGGGTAACGACCTCCGGAGCCCAGAGGACCTGTGTTCACATCCCTGCTCTGCGGCTTGACTGCCGTTGTGTCATTGGGTAAGCTCCTTTGCTTTGTGCAGTTTCCTCTTCTTTCCTCAGGAGGATTGCAGCTTTCTCACTTCTCTCTCCTCAAGACACCTGCCCCCATCCCTTTCCACATGGAGCGACGGGGCTCCCATGGTCTTGCTTGACCTTGTCCTCTCCCCTGGTCACTGTGATTTAGTCTAAATTTGGCCTCTGACCCAAGTGGAGCCAATCCTGCTTCCCCAGCTTGCAGATTTTCAAGACAGAGGTAAGGCTGACTTGGTCCCCCATTCCCCACGCTGGTCGATTCTGGGGTGGGGCTGTGGAGAAGGGAGCTACCTCACCCCAGCGGACAGCTTCCAGTGGGGCACAGGCATCCCGTTTCCTGACCTGCTGCAGCCCCATGCCATCCCTCAGCTTGTCTTTTTGCTTTTATCTCCCTTGCCGTCTTCCTCCCGGGTTACCTCTGGAAACTGGACGCCACCCACCTCCCTGATGTAGCCCACTCGGCACCCTCAGCTGAACAGCCATACCACCTTGCCACCCACTCCTCCCCAGGTGCTCCAGGGCTGACTCTGTACAGGTACCAATCCCCGCCCATTGCAGAAGGCTGAGGGGCTGGGAATACTGTAGCCTGAACTCCAGGGAGGGAACTCTGCAGCCGCCATGGAGAAAGAGCAGGTGCCTGCTTTCTGGGGGACCCAGCAGTGTCCCTTGGAGTCCCAAGGGACTAAATAAGCCCACTGGGGGTTGTAGACTCACCCTTGAACCTCTCTCTCCACACAGAACCCTCATTCTCTTCCCACTGGCCTGCCTAGCGCTTCCTTAGTGGGGGGAGATGATAAAATATGGCCGCACTTTCTCCCATCCATTGTGTGTGTGCCTTTGCATGATTACGTCATTTGTCCCATCAAGAGATGGCCTCTCTTTTCCCTCCCCTTGAATCTGTGCAGGTGCAAGCCTGACTTTCACCCTCAAATGCAGAGGAACGATGTTCTGTGCCTCTCGAGAGTTGGCTTCAGGGCTCTGCAGCCTTCTGGAATGCTGTGCCGAGACCAGGAGCAAGGAAGCTGGCTGGATCTGCTGGAAGCTGTGTGGGCATGGGGGCAGCTCAGGCACCCGGGCCAGCATCCAACCACTAGCCGAGTGAGTGAGGCCAGGCTGTGCTTTCCAGGCCACATGGGATACAGCACAGAAGCATGTCTGGGTGAAATGAGCCAAGAGACAACCCAGCCAACTGTGGGATTGTTCACATACGTATGTGAGGGTTGAGCTGGGGTGGGCTGAGTTTGGGGAAGTGGGGCTTCTCCCCCAGCAGCTTTCAGGAGCTAGTCCCGGAGGTCATGTGGTTTCCATCATACACGATTGTGCACAAAAGAGTCGTAGGAAGAGAAATCAAAACAGGTGTAATGATGGACAGTATTGTTGTCCCACAAAGCTGCTCAGATATTACCCCTGATTTCTAGGTGCCATATCTGGATCTGACCCACCCAAAGCCATCAGTCCATTCACTCAGCAAACACACATGGCCTGTTCTCTTCTGTTCTAGAACCCAAGACGACAGGAGGAGACTAGAGCCGTAGTAATACTTACAGAAACTGTCATCTCATTTCTGGGGACACAGGACTGCCAATGCTATACCCCCACGTGGACATCCTCTCTTTTCCAAAAATGGCAAGAGCAGCTTACAGAGAGGATGCTCCTGGCTTGAATTCAGAGCCTGAGTATCCTAGAGAAACACCTGCAGTTTGATTCCTTGTTCGGTGCAGCGCGAAAGCCCTATCTCTTGGACTGAAGGCTCGTGGAAGCAGCCGGGCGTGGTCCCCAGCTTCAGTGGGGACCTCCACCATTTCTGAGCCAATCTTCTTCCCATCGATTCAGAGACCTGCAGCTGGAATGGGCTCCTGAGTAGGAGGAGAGGGGGACGCTGAGCACAGAGCCCCACGCAGCTCTGGTTTCCTGCTGTCATCTGCTCTCTGTGTCCCTCTGTTCCCCCCGCCTCCCAGACCCTTGAAAGAAGCCTGGTCTGACTCAAGGAGGGTGTCTTTTGGGGGCATGTCCTTAGGTAGCCCCCATCCTGGCCTAGAAAAGCCCTGTGGTTTAAGAGCTTTTACATGTAGCGTGGATTTAGCAACTGGGTTTCCAATTGATTTCCAGGGGGGGAAGGAGGATGGATTTACAGCTCTTAAAACATGTTTGCAGCCTTGCCGCAGATCTGCAGGAGACAGTGGGCAGGAAGTTATTGATGTGACCTCTGACCCTGGGGAGGGAAAGATAATGAGTTTATCATAAATCCATCTTCACAGGGTTTATTGCTGGCCACTTAGAGATGTGGCCTGATGCAGACACACAGCTCTCCAAGTGCCACAGAGAAGAGGAACATGAGGCATAAACCCCAAGAAATGAGCTTCACTTGTGGCCTCCCCTCCAGGATCTCTGAGAACTGGCTCTGCCTTAAGCCCTCGGCTTTGCAAAGGATCAAGGTCTGGAAAATTTTGGCAACTTCAGAACTCAGGGATGATGTCTGGGGACCTGGGGGCTGGCTGTCCCTCCTATCCTCCCCACATATCCCACAGCCCCCTCTTCCAGCTGGCTCTGGGTCTCCTGCAGGCCCTGAACAAGGAAGGGAGGGGGAGCCACCTCCTCTGTGGGTTTGGGAAAGGGATCCCTGGGTCTGAATTCCATGGGCTTCTTCCACCTGCTGGATGCCCTCTGGTTAGCTTCGTGTACACCCCGGGCCTCCATTTCCTCGCCTGTGAAACAGGAGGTTGTGGGATGAGATGAGATGCTGTGTGGGGGTGGGGTGTGTGGAATGGTCCCGGGGTGACAGATCCCAGGTAGAGAACTGACTCTGATGGCCATCATCTGGGTGATCCTGGACGTGTGCCTTAGCCCCCTCTGAGCCTCAGTTTGCCCCTCTGTGAAGTGGGAATAGAGTGATGGTCAATGCTTTGTACTGTGTGGGGCATGTGGTCAGTCATCAGGGTGCTTACTGACCCCCTTCTCCTGGGTGGCCTGTAGGGGTGGGGCAGAAGGTGGGAGGAGGGGCTCTGTGCTGATGCCACTGGAGAAGTTACAACACTTCAGAAGTTACAACCCTGAATCCTGGCCCAGCCACGGGCTGAGAGGACAGGGGAGGTCATGTCCCCTCTCAGTGCCTCGGTTTCCTCACCTGTAAAATGGGAAGGCTGATAAGGTGTCAGACACGACTGAGGGGCTTACAGCCCAGACACTGTTCTACACGCTTTGCAATAATCCCACAGGAGAGATGTCGTTGTTAGCCCCAGTTTACAGGTGAGGAAACAGGCTCAGACGGGGGGGAATAACTTGTTCAAGGCCAACTAGGAAGTGGTGGAGACAGGATTTGAATGTGGGGATTCTGGCTCCAGAGTTCACATTGCTGTCTGCTGCTCGGGGTTCTGAGAGTTGATGAGCGAGGTGCAGGGTTTTGCCAACTTTAGAAAGCTGTAGAAAAGCCAGGTGAGGTCACCTTCTACGGGAAAGAGAATTTGAACCTAACAGTTAATCTCACATTTTGCTGAGACCACCTGATATTTGCGGGAAGTTGGGTTGAGGTCAGAGTTGGGGTGACTGGGGTCTGGAGTAATCAGGGGAGACTTCCTAGAGGAGGTGGAGAGATGGGCAGGACAGACTGGCCTGAGGTCCAGAGAAGGTATTGGGGAGGCTTAGCTCAGGGGGCCCAGAGAGGGTCAGGGCCAGGCTGAGGGACCAGCCCCAGAACTCACTTTGGGATGCAGGCCTGGCTTCTGGAATCACTTCTGTGGCTAGAAAATGCTCAGGGCTGGCCACAGGCTCTGAGGTTCCCTCAGCAAGGTTTACTAGCACATTAGCTGGTTTCTGCCTCTTTTGTTAAGAAGTTGCCTGTTTCCTCATAATTCAATGTCATGGTTTTATCAATTCGGTGTCTCCTATTCTATAATCAGGGCTGAGTTGTGGATTTTTTCCTCTGCATTTTCTTAGTTATATTGACTTGTGCTTCCTCATTATTCAGCTAGTAATTCTTTTCATGACTGTCCATTGATTTCCACATTGAGATATTTCTTGATGCCCTTGTTAATGAGAGTCTACATTCACGTGTGCTGGCGTCCAGGTTGGAGTGCTTTCATTTTAGACATGTTTCATTGTGAAAACAGCCACCATACCTCACGGGGGACATCTGTGTACACTCTCATGGATGTCCTCGTTGAGGTCACCTGAGAAACCCAGGGCTCCGGGCAGATGGTAGCCTTGCCATGAATACCAGCTCCTCCCTGTCCTCGAGCGGACGGTCCTCACTGGGAGTAGAGAGCACATAGACTGACCAGGGCCAGTCAGTAATATCCTAAAGGAGTTTCTCTATTTCTTTCATGTGATATCATTGTCAGCAAGCATTTATTGAGCACCACTGTATGCCAGGCCCTGTGCTAAGCCCTGGGCCCAGAGAATGTTCTTTTTAATATGGATTGGTCATTTACCTCCCCTTTTGACTCCTGAAGCTGAGGACTCTTAGGCTTCTCCTTGATCCCAAGATCAACTGCAGACTCCTCTCTAAGGCCTGCGTAGTCCAGTTCCTGCCCATTCCCTGCCTCAGCTCCCTCCTCTCTCCCCTGCTTTTTGTTTTCTCTCCAGGCCACTTTCTGCCACAGGACCTTTGTATATATAGTTCTTACCACCTGGAATGTCTTTTCATGTCCTTTCTTCACTTGGCTGGTCCTTCTTATCTTTGGGTCTCATCCCAGATGTGACCCTCCAACCCTATCTGCTGGCTTGGTTTCCCTCCCTTGATATCCTCTCCCCAAGCCCTAGTTGTTCCCCTTGTCCCCCTCAGCACCATCTGTAATTCTTTTCTTGGGGTGTTCATTGGTACCAGCTGTCACCCACATGAGTCTGTGAGCTCTGGGAGGGCAGGGGCTATGTGGGTCCTGCTCCCTGGGGCATTCCCAGTTCCCAGTGCATGCCTGGCACAGACTCAGTCTCCTGAGGGGTTCTTTGTTGGACGATGAGAAAACAGAGAGGAGTAAGGAGCCCAGAGGCTCTCAGGTGATCCACACATCGGAATGGAACATGCCTGTCTGGCCCAGGTCTGGGTGAGTCAGAGCTGAGGGAGCTGGCCTCCTGGATGCTGACGCTCCCACCCCTATGACTGGGGAGGTATTGAGTGGCCCATCCCATAGGGATCGGCATCCATGGGTTGGAGGGGGTGTCTGGGGGCTGGGGAGTGCCAGCCTCCCCCCTCTTTACAGTCATCTGCACCTTCTTGGGTGACAAGGTCCCAGTGGTGACATCAGTCAGGAGGCCTGGGCTGGGTTCCAGCCACAGCATCCCCAACACGAGAGGAGGTCTCTCTCTTGGCGCTGACATGTTCAGGGTGGGTTACTGGGGCTCACCAGCATTGCTCTGGGCTGACGTGGGATTCTGTGATCATCTCAGCCCACCGGGCGCTTGGCTTTTAAAAGTTTCCCCCACGTGACAGACACCACCTCTCACATCTCCTCAGCCAAAGCAAGTCACAGGCCCATCTATCTTCAAAAGTGGGGGGTAAGGAGCCCCACTGTGAGTCAGGAATGAGGGCAGGGCCTTGCTTCTCGGCCCTGGGGTGTGGGCCCAGGGCTGAGCATGAGGGGAAGAAAGCAGGTGACTTTGGGTCAGTTCAGTTCAGCATGTGCTTTGCGCCCCTCCCGTGCACGGGTCTGGGGGCCAGGAGATAACCATGACACAGCCCTTGGGGGCAGGGCAGATGCACAGAAGAGTCACCAACCCAGCATGCGGTGGGCAAACTTTTGTTCCTGTCCTCCCACTCAGGGCAGTGACGATGGGGGTCTATACCTCCTCACTTGGTGCCTGGCCCTCCATGAGCCAGCCCCCAGCTCCCCACTCTCTTCCTCCATGCCAGACTGAACTGCTTCTGGGTCCCAAGTCCACCTTCCCCTCACTCTTGCCTCTGAGCCTTTGTAACTACTGTTCCCTCTCCCTGCACATGGCAGGAAGAGGGCCAGGCCCTCTCAGCCTGAAATCTGGCCCTGCCATTTACTGGGTGATGATCAAATTCCTCAGTCTCCTCATCTGTAAGATGGGGAGAGTGGTAATATACACCTCCCATTCGTGGGGTAATTGTGAAGCTTTAATGAGTTAATACAAACAAGCCCTTAGAACAGGACCCAGCACACCTCAGATGGACAATCAGCTGCGTGCTTGGCCGTCCTTCCCCCAATCTGGTTGACATCTTCTTCCCTCAGTGTCCCCCACAGGAAATCATCCGGCATCCCTGCATCCTTGAGCACAGCTCAGGGACCAGCACAGACCCCCCAGCTGCCCCCAAAGACCACCTGAGCCTGACGCTCCCTTCCTGGGGTGCTTACCTCCGGCAGCATCATAAGGAGCCAGCATCAGACAAAAGCAAAATGCCTGAAGGAAGCAGGTGCTCAGCCCTGAGCCCTGCATAACCCTTGGGGTTGGGGGGCAGAAGGCTGAGGCTCTCCTGCTCCCGGAGCTCCCCATCCCTGCTGCTCAGGGTCTGCAGCTCATCAGCCCTGTTTGTGCCTATGTTTGGGACAGTTTCCTCTCCTGGTTGGCTAGCAGGAGCATCTCACGTGCTGTTTGGGGGGATAGCAGAGCATTTCTATATGGCCTAAAAAATAAACCTTCACACCTTGAGCAACCCCAAGAAGTCAGTGATGTTTGAGGCAGAAACCCTCACTGTGTCTCCTAGAGGTCTCGGCCTGTGCTCACCCGGAAAGGAGGAGGGGACAAGGGTCTTGCCGGGCCATGTGCTTGATGACAAGAAGCGGGGATTGTACATTTGGACCCTGGGCCTGGCTAACTGACACCTTCAGATGTCTGGCTTTGCAAGTGTTAACATAGAGTAGGTTTACTCCAGATACCTGACCTCCTTGGACAGCAGTGAAGAGCCTTGGGGCTGAAATTCAGGCATAAATCGCTGTCCAGCCATTTCCTAGTTGTGGGAATGGCTGCTGGCAATTCCTGAAGTTAGTAAATGGCTGCTGGTGTCTGCCCCCTGGGGGGACCAGGCTCTGAGCTGGGCCTGGGGACACCAGGGTGAGTAGGACAGGGTCCCTGTCTTCATGGAGCTCATGTCTGGTGAACAGAGGGGATTCGACAGGAGGGAGTTTTCCCTGACCAAGCTGGGGCAGTCAGGAAAAGCTTCCCAGAATCCAGGGCCACATGTCCTGTTGCACAGGCTGTGCACCACACAACTCGCACCTACCATGACATGAATGGCCCTTCCCAGAGTTGGGCAGTCAGCAGCCCTGCCAGAAGGTGTGCCTTAGCTGCGTTTTGAAAGATGGGGGGGCGGGTGTGGACTCATAACAACAACACACGTACACTAGTGCTTCCTCTGACCAGGCACTGTCTGCACATCTCATTTCATCTGATGCAAGACCGTCAGTTCCATGTCGCAGTGAGGATGCCGGAGTCAGAGAAGTAGAGCTATTTGTCTGAGGTGATGGAGTAAGGAGTTGCTGAATTTGAACTTGGGCTGAGCTGGGAAGTGACTCTTGCAAAGAAGATAAAATCTGGCCTTTAGCCTGGAGCATGAGCTGTGTAGCTAATGAGCAGAGACCCTGGTCCAGGTGGGGCTGGAGGCATTGGTCAGGGAGAGGCTGGTGCGGCTGACCTTGACTGGATGTGCGTGCATGCGCGCGCGCGCACACACACACACACACACACACACACAAGCACACACAGCAGCATGGTGCACCCTCTCATGGGTTCCCAAATTCTAGCATAATTAGAATCAGTGGTCAGGAAACTGGAGGCTCCAGGAACCGCTCTTGCTCCAAGACCCTCTTTCTTTTAGGGAGAGAAAGCTCTGGAAGGGAGGAGGGCTGTCTTGTTCATCAGGCACCTTTGGCCCCAACAGATCTGCTGAGGGGCCACATGTCCCTGGTGCTATATCTGGGGTCTCTCTCTGTCCTGGGCTGGTCTAGTGCTATCCTCCCTTGCTTATCTCTCCACTCTCTCCCCACTTCTGTGACCTCATATGGTGTCAGGCTTCTCCCACAGCAAGCGGGGGAGCTCTGGGAAGGCAACCGAGCCCCTGACTTGCCCCAATGCCAGCGATGGGGACACGGGGCTGGTGGGTGGGGTGGCCACCAGGCCCTGGGGTCGGTGCTGGAAGGGCCTGGGAGCCAAGTGGCTGCTTTTGTCTTGGGCCGGCTTCTTTCTCAGTCATTCCAGTTTCAGGTTCTTCTTTTTCTTGTCTGTTTTATTCTCATGCCTTTCACTGTGCTTTCTCTCTGGGTAATCGGAGACTTGCAGGCAGCTAACTATGAAGTGTACATTCCAATGAAATGAAAATATAATTGAACATATTTCTTTTATATTGGAGCAGCAGATTAATCTCCCTGACACATTCTGGTTTCCCCTTCCCTTCTGGTTTTCTTTGAGATTTCTCCTCCCCTCCCTAGAATCTCTGGGATTTGAATGGCCGCTCAGCCCCTGATCAATACAGACACACAGAAGGTGCTCACTTTACAGCCTGTGTTCCTGTGATCCATGGATCACCCTGGGGCTGAGGAGATGGAACCGTCAGCAGCTGTGTGGGCTTGAGTCTTGACTGATGCTGGGGGCAGCCTGGGGGCCATGAGTGGGACCAGGAGGGTCTTCTGTGGTTGGGGAAACTCTTGGACACACTCTTGCAGACACTCTTGGTGGGTCCTTCTCTGTTGCCCTAGAACTGAGCCTGGATGTTTGTGATCCTGACTTTCAGCCAAAGCAGCCGTCATGGGTCTCCAGTGATGGTGGGATCAGCAGGGACACTCTGGATGTGGCCGTGAAGCGTGGGCTCAGTCTGGGGGCTGGTGAGAGGCATCAGATGGAGGCAGCAGGAAGGGTTTACTTGCTGCATGACCTTGGGTGAAATGTCCCAACCTCTGGAGCCTCACATCTGCATCTGGAATATGGGTACACATCAGTGCTCAGGACAAGGTGGTGGGAGGGTGAGCAGAAGCAACACCCGAGCTGTCAGCATGGTGCCTGGCCCACGGTGGGTCCTGCATAAACAGGGGCTGGTACTCGCCATTTCTCCCACTTCCCCCTGCTTCCCCCCTCATCCCTCCTTCCCTTCTTCCCTCATCTGTCCATCTGTGTGCAGGGCTGCCATGTAAAGGAGAGAAGAAAACCTCCAGTCCCCTCCAGTGGCTCAGGGTCCAGTGATGACACTGAAATAATCCCTGTCAGGGGACGGAAGCTGGGCTTTCCAGGGACGGAGGAGGGATAAGCAGAGTGAGCACCAAAGGGAACCAGAGAGGGCCTCCTGGAGAAGGTGACCCTTGAGCTGAGCCCTGAAGGGGGCTTGAGTTTCAGGGGCAGGGAGGGAACAGCAGGGCACAGGCAGCAGAGCATGAAGTGTGTGGCAGGTTGGGGATTAGGTGCTGTTCTGGGGGCTATAGCAGTGAACCCCACAGACGACACTCCCTGGCCTGGAGTTCACAGCCCCTGGGGGGCACAGATGTTCACCAAACACCCGGCAAGCTGCCCTGTGACCAGGGTGCTGAGGACGAGTTTCCCAGATCTCCACCTTGTCAGGAAGGTGAAGGAGGGCTTCCCCGAGGAGGAGACACCTGCACTGAGATCTGAGGGGTGAGGAGCGGAAGCTCTGGGAGAGGAGGAGGGGGCGTGTTCCAGGCTGTAGGGACAGCATGTGCAAAGGCCCTGTTGTGGGAGGGAGGGCAGTGAATTGAGGGCCTGAAGGGTGGTCCCTGAGGCCAGGTGTAGGTGTGATGGGAAAAGGGGAAGCAGGTGAGGCAAGAGGAGAGGTGCTGGGCGAGGTCGGCCATGGGAGAGCAGTTCTGTTTTTATCTTCAAGGTGCTGGGGAGCTCCTACAGGGTGTGAGGGAAGCATGGGCAGATTTCTTGGGAGAAACCACTCTTTCTGGCCAGTGATCAGGAGGACGGAAGGAGGCTGCAGAAAGATCCAGGTGGCAGGTGCTAGGTAAGAAGATACTGTGGACTTGGAGAGAGCCTGGATCACAGCGACTGGGCATGGGCTCATTGCAGGGTGGGGGAAGGAATTGGAAGGGGCTGGGGATGACCCCCAAGGCTCCTGGAGGAAAGCAAAGGTTCCAGGGCAGTCAGAACCCAGAAGCCAGGTCTAGCGGAAGGTCATGGTCACAGAGGTGTAGCCTTTCTCACCATTCCAGGTGTAAGAGGTTCCTTCTGGCCTTTTTTTCTCCAGTGTCTTTTCCACCCCTTCCTGTCCAATACCCCTCCCATCACCACCCCCAACACAACTATGTGTTGTCCGATGATCCCATCTTTTAAGGGCCTAGAGAAGGAGCTTGGTTTCCCAAGGTCACATAGCAAGCTGGACAGATGGGGATCCCAGAGCAGGTGTCTCCTCATTATACAGTGTTGCCCAGACATGACTGCTGAGTGGCTCAAGTCACTGCTTTCCCTGGCTCTATCCGAGAGCCACATGCAACCACTGGACCACCCCTGGAATCAGAAATAAAAGAGCAACCGTGTTTACAGTATAGATTTTTTTAGATGGTTCAAAGAGAAGTCGATGAGTGGAATCTTTTTTAAAAAAATATTTTGCTATTTTATATTCTCTAACACACAGATTCCCTGTGTCCTGTGGAGGCTGGTGGTCCCCGGCAAGCCACTCCTGCAGGGCTGAGGATACACGTCCGGAGGTGGCCCTGGGCTTCCCTGCAGGGCTGGTGCCGGGAGCTGTGGCAGTGCGGGGCTCCTTCCCTCGCCCTCCCCAGTCAGTCCTGGGACTTGCCCTCCAGTCCGGAGGGTGGTAATCTCCCCATCTCTAGAGGTCCCCAGAACCTAGACAACGCTTTGTGGGAATGGCGGCATGGAGTGTGGGACTGGGGTCATGATGGGGACTGCAGCTCTGCACCCTCCGCACCCCGCCCTTCATAGACTTGGGTGGGGGAGAGAGGGAATCAGCAGTTACCACGCGTGTGGGGGCCCTTCAGGGTCCGATTCACTCCCTCTATTGCCAGTTCCAGCCCCCGTCTCATCCCAAGGCTGAGGCTGTGTTTTCCCATTTCTAGGAGGAGGAAGCTGAAGCTCAGAGGGGTTCAGTGAGGTGGGAAGTGGCAGGGGCAGCGTTTTAACCCAGACCTGCCTGAGAATAAAGCTGTTCGGCAGTGAGCCCTCCCCTGGTGCCAGGCTCAGAACGCAGCCCTTCCTGGGCTGAACCCCAGCTCACCCCAACCAGGACCTCTGCACTGGGTACTTGCACCACCACTTTTCAGATGAGGATCCTGAGGCTCAGAGAGGTCAAGTTATTTGCCTGAGGACACACAGCTGGTGAACTGTGGAGCTGGGGTTCAGTCCCAGGTCTGTCACCACAGTCTGTGCTGTAATTACTGCACCATACTGCTCCACCCCCAAAGTTCTTCTTGGGGTCCCCCCCAGCTCCTCCACCCTGACCTTTAGACCTGCTAGGAAAGTTCTTGACCCCAGGAATCATTCGCATAAAAAACAGGTTATAAAATTCTAAAGGGTGAGGAGTACTTTATTTACTTTCATCTCTTCTGTCCCTTAAGAATTACTGAATGAGTGAGTGAGTCTCTCTGCAGCCTGGTAGGAGGTAATCAGGGAGGTGGGAGGTGATCAGGCAGGTGGGAAGTGATTAGGGAGGTGGGAGGTAGTCAGGGAAGTGGGATGTGATCAGAGAGGTGGGAGGTGATCAGGGAGATGAGAAGTGATCAGGGAGTTGGGAGGTGGTCAGGGAGGTGGGAGGTGGGAAGGCAGGTGGTAGGTGATCTGGGAGATGGGAGGTGATCAGGGAGATGAGAGGTGATCAGAGAAGTGGGAGGTGATCAGAGAGATGGGAGGTGATCAGAGAGGTGGGAGGTGGGAAGGCAGGTGGTAGGTGATCTGGGAGATGGGAGGTGATCAGGGAGTTGGGAGGTGGTCAGGAAGGTGGGAGGTGATCAGAGAAGTGGGAGGTGATCAGAGAGGTGGGAGGTGGGCAGGCAGATAATTGACAAGAGGAGAGTGCTCAGATCTCTCTGAGGGGATGGAGCAGTTCAAGGGCATAATCTTAGTCAGAGGAGGCATTAAAATTGATCCTGGTGCGGCTCTTACAAATCTGTGTGTCAGGCCTGTAAATCGCCTATTTAATGGGCCTGGAGATGCCACAGTGGGGAGGCAGGGGATGGGGGCAGGGCTCGGGCCCCACTTGGAACAACCAGCGGCCAGAGTGATGTTGTAACTATGTATCATGGGGGATGTTGATCGGGCAGGCAGAACGGGGGTGCGGGGTCGCTGTCCAGCTCCACATATACCCTCTGGCATGGAGATGGGGGATCTTGGGCTGCAGGGCCCCGGGGAGGCTCTGGCTGGAAGCACAGGTCAGTCCCAGGCCTGCTGGTGTTACGGGCTCTCCTCGGCCTGCTTCCCCAGGATGACCCTGAGCCGGACAGCAGAGGAGGGAGGCCTCTGCCTGCGTGCTGACCGCCACCCCCAGGACCTTTTCCAGACTCCACAAATATCAGACGTCAGTGGAAAGAAAATGACTCTCAGTTTTGCCAGAAGTCCAACCCTGGAAGAAACACAATTACGTCAAATGGTTAACAGAGTTCTCATGGCGGCCTGAGTTTTGTTTCATGCTTTGATCTTCTCTGTTCACAAAACGAATTCTGCCAAACCCCTTGAAGCCAACTGTCAAAGTAAAGCATTTTGGGGGAGACGAATCTCTTTCTCTGATGGCAAAATTCATTTGAAATGATCCTTTAATCACTGCAAACCTAGAGCTGAAATTTTCAAGCCTGTTCACCCTGCATGTTTGTTCCTCATTTTCCCTTGGCCTCCTCTTCTGTGGCCTCGTCCTCCGCCTCTTACAAAATCACTCAGCAAAGAAGTGCAGCTGAGGTCAGGATAACCATTTGGTTTCTCAGAGCGGACCCAAGGCTCTGCAAGCGAAGGAAGGAGGGGCAGGGTGGGCGGCCTCCTGCGTCCACCACCTTCTCATTGGCTCTGTGAAAGAGTGTCCCCAGCAGGGTGGGGTCAGGGCTGGTGGCCAAGCCCAGCCCTGGGGGCCGAAAGCCCTGCTCTGAGCCTCGGTCCTTCATGGGCTGTGTGATCTGGTCCATGGCGCAGTCTCCTACCCTGTGGAGTGTGGATGGAGACAGCACCTGCTGAGGAGGGGGCCGTGCAGGTGACAAGGAGGAACCTGGTGTGAGGGGGTGTTAACAGCTGTGAGCTACTGCCTCGATGAGCCCCATCTGTAAAATGGGCCCATGTGCCTCCTCCGTGACAGTTGTGGGGGTGACAAGGGCAGAAGAGGAGCTCACACACGTGATCGCTTCCTCCGTGGGCTGGGCGTCCTTCCCTCCTGCTCATTAACTGAGTCCTCCCAGCCCCCCTGTGATGAAGGAGCTGCTTCTGTCCCCATGTTGCAGCTGAGGCTCAGGACGGTGACCCCAGGACAAGTGAGGGCAAACGGATGCCAGCTGCAGTGCTCTGACTCACTGCGGGGCCTGGCGGGAGCCGGCACAGGCAGGCGAGCAGGGGACCCCTCCTGGCTCTGCTGAATGTCCCTGGGGTACCAGGCTGGGGGCTGGGGCTGGGGCTGATCTACCTTCTCACCCCGATCTCTGTCCCTCCGGAGCTCTGGGGCCCAGAACCTGCCAGGTGGGAGATGCGTCCACCATCCTGGCCATCCTGCCCCTCCAGGATGATGAATGGACCCCTGTTATCAGTGATGGGGGAGCACACAATCTTTGGGCTGGTGTCACCATGTCTGGGTCGTGAGCTGGCAACTCATGTTCTTAGGGAAACAATATGCACTTATGCAGAACATAAGCACATGCTAATGACGGGTAATTATACTCCATATTTATAGATTTACCAAAATATGTAAAACCACGTCTGACAATCGTACACCTACAAGTACATCACGATTTCATGACCGCACAGGAGGCTCCTGGCCGGCACCGCAATGTAAGCAGGGGCACTGGTGTGGGATGAAACGTGCAGCCCAGCCCTGCTGGGGGGCCTCACTGTCACTGCTGCCAGCCCCCCACTTAGTGCACCCATCACCGCCCTTCCAGCCTTCCTGATCCTCCGGGCTTCCCAGAGAGACAGAGTCCATGCGGGGTGGGCCTGGGAAAGACCCTGAGGACCACGGAGAATGATTACCCCTGTTTCCAGATGGGGAAACTGAGGCCTGTTGACTCAGTCATTCTCCCACCCAATAGTGTGCTGAGTCCCTAACATGCCCCAGGCTCTGTTCTAGGTGCAAGGGATTTAGGTGCTCTTGCGGGGGGGGGATACGGACGACTGTGCCAGGTGGAGATGAGCACCTGGGGGGGACACAGAGGACAAGGCCAGGTGGGGATGAGCACTTGGGGGGGGCACAGAGGACAATGCTAGGTGGGGATGAGCACCATGAGACTTTACGTGCATGGAGGAGAGAGTGACGGGAGGGGGACGTGGGGTCCGGGAAGCAGGTGACATGGAGGGAAGCACTGAAGGAGATGAGCCAGAGCCTGGCACCCCGGGCTATGTGTGCAGAGGCTTGTGAGGTGGGGGACAGAGCCTGCCCTGGAGGACATCCCTGTTCCCACTCTTGGGTTCAGTGAATGTTTATGACTCTTGATCCCACACAGGGTACCACGCTGAGGGCGAGGGAAACACGGATGAGCAAGGCAGGGTCCTCCTCCAGGGCCTCCTCAGCGGTGGTCAGGACTCCGATGGGGGCAGTCCCCGGAGCTGAGAGACGCAGAGGCAGTGAAGAGTGGACCCTGACCAGCCTGGGGTCCTGGCACTGACACTTCCTTCTTCAGCACCCCAGCCTCAGTTTCCCCATCTGTACAATGGGTGGGTGAGGGTGTGTGGCATCAGGCGTTTTCTAAAGCAGGTGATTCAAGTGGTTGGCCCGAGATAAGATCCCTGGTCCGGGTGATCCTGGAACCCTTCCAAGGCTGAGTGTATAGGCCATCAATACTTAGATGATAGGATAGAAAGCTCTGAATCCCGATATCTTCTGAGGCTCCTTTCCTTAGCCCCTTGCCCCTCTCAAGCAGTGCTGCCCTGTGATTTTATATTTTGATTCCAAAGCCCAGTAGTGGAGCTTCAGTCCCCAGGCATGGTAGAGGGAGGCAGTGTGGATCACCGGTTAGGCCACTGGCTTCTGCCGATCCTGGTTTCCAGCCTGGGTTCCACTGCTTCCTTGCTGTGGGATTTCAGAAACCCGCTCAACAGAGCGAGAACTGGGACTTGGGAGCTGACTGCCCGGCTTCAAGGCTCAGCTCCACCACTACTGAGCTGTGTGATGTCGGATGAGTTTGTAAACCTCTCTGAGCTTCTGTACCTTTATCTGTAAAATGCGGGGATAGCAATAGTGCCTCTGTTGTAGGGCTCTTGAAGCAATTAAGCAGATGAATGCATGCAGGTGTGGAGCATGGTGCCTGGCATTCGGCATTAGCTCTCATGGGTCCAGGCCCCGAGGGAGCGCGGGTGCTTAGTGGCCCCTGATCTCCCCTCCTGCCACCGTCACGCTGAGAGCTGAGAAACCAGGTCGGGAGACATTAGAGTAAATGTTTGAGAGCAAGACGGTGTATGGTTGTGCTAAATCGTGCAGGGGGGATATCCGAGAACAAGAGGATCTGTAATAAAGGGCTCCTTGGGTGGGGCAAGGCTCAGTGCCCAGGAGCCAGAGGTGAGGGAGAAGCACTGCAGCCTGGGGCGGGGCTGGTGTTCTCCGCAATGACCTCACCTTCCCTCTTAATATAGTCCTGCATGCTCCCTGGGAGACCTTCAGAAAGTGCTGAGTGGTAACAATGGGAGCCCTGAAGTCCCCTGAGGCCCCGCCTCCCAGAGACAGTGGCTGGTCCATTACTGATGTCTTTCTCCATTCTTCGTTCTTCCCCGTATGCTGTTTCCACGTCGCTGTCAGGATGAGCTAGGGTACCGTGCAAGAGCAGAGAACCCTCCAAAACAGTGAAGCTCACTTCTCTCTCCTGTTACAGGTCCGCTGGCGTCCGCAGGGAGGGCTTTGCTCACCACAGACACCTGGGGACGGGGCTGATGGGGCGCCACGTGCTAGGGGGTCAGCATGTCCCCATGCTTCAGTCACGGTGACAGGGAAGAGGGGATGGACGGGAGAACTGAGCTCTGACCCTTAGAAGCTCCGTCCCTGGAGGTTCACTCCCCACCTCTGTTCACGTTGCTCAGCCAAAGCAGGTCTCATGGGGACCCCGACATGCAGGCGATGGGGACGTGCAGTTCTCCCACGGGGGCACCCAGAACGACAACTGGGTCTTAGTGAACCCCGGCCACCTCATCCCCACGCGGCACCCACAGATTTGGGTGCTTCTCCCCTGACGCTCCGGTCCGACCAGTTCTCTGTCTCATGTAGTCCATTTGATCAATGTTCCATAATTTATTTAACTAATCTCCTGTTTATATAATTTGAGTGATTTCATTTTTTACTATTATAAATAATGATGCAATAAATATTTTCATTCTTTGATCTTCCTCTAAATTTCTGTTTTGTAGAAAAGACCCCTATAAGGAAGGAGATGTTGGGTGAAATAGCATGACGTTTTAAGAACTGAAAATGGCTTATATATAGGGAATGAATAATCCTTGAGTTCCGTTTGCTTGACCTTCCCGTGACCCCAGATCTGGAAACTTCTCCAGCTCTGCAGGCTCCCCCCTTGGTCCCACCACCACAGTGTCTGCTCCCTGCCTCTGCCCCTGCCCTGTTCCCAGACACCCAGGGCAGAGCTGCCCTTGCCCTCCTCCACGTCCCCAGACTCCTGCCTCACACCGCACTTTCCATGTTAATGGTGCCTGTGGCCTTGCCTCTCTGCCCCTAGCACCTCTCAGCACAAGACAGCAGATGGAGGTTTAAAAACTCAACCTGAGCACATTTCGGTGTTCCCGTGGTACTTAGGATCAAGTCCCGAATTCCTCATGCTCAGCCTCCAAGGCCCAAGGAAGTCTGGCTCTGCCAACCTCTGATCCCCCCATTCAAGGAGGTCCAGTGACACTGGTCTTTCTTCTGTCACTCAGATGTCTGAGCCTTAGCACCTGTATCTATCTGGAGTACCATCCTTGGTATCGCATCAGGAAGGCACGAGACCCATGACGGGCGAGGGACGGAATGACACAGGGCCTGGGCTAGTTTGGGAAAACTCATGTGTGCTGATGGAGGTTAACAAGGCTCCCTGCTCTGGTCGTGGCTGCCTGGACAATCAGGATAGAGCCAGAAGGTCCAGCCCTCCATGGACAAGGCCTGGCGAGTGCTGGGTAGAGGGTAATGGTGAGTAATGACATCACAAGCCCTCTTTCCTGGCATGGTTCCTGGAGTCACAGGAACATCCCTCACAGCAGTTCTGCTGGCCAAGGGGGAGCACTTCCACCCTGGGGTCAGAAAGGTGAGTGTCCTGGGCATAGACTACGATGTGGACTGGGCTACCTGCCCCTTGGGTCTCGGAACTCCTGCTGTGGAATGGGTTAGAATGCTGTCTTACCCACCCTTCAAAATACAGGTCTGCAAGGGGCCAGGTTGCCCGTTTTCAGGATGACCCTCCCTCATCTAGGGCAAGAGGGAGCTGCGGGTAGGCCCGGGGCAGGGCCAGGCACAGCTTCCCAGTCCAGCTCTCTCACATGCCCCACCACTCACTGGAGGCATCTCTGGGAGATGGCGAGGGACTCAGGCATTTCCCAGAAGCAGAGGAAAATGTTCATACCAACATCCCAGACACCCATCAAATGGGAATGAGTGTTGTGGGAGTTCCCTATGTGAAAACGCTAGATGGAAAATTTAAACATAGGCAGGACAGTCTGCCCCTGTCCTGAGGAGACTGAGCAGGGGTGGGAGGGTTGAGCGAGGGCATGGATGTGGAGGGTCAGATGTGGGCAGCCTCCCCCCCACCTGCAGGGCCCCCTATGTGCATCACAGCCCCCAGCACAGATGGAAGATTCTTCTGAACCTGTCTGGTTTGACACTGACCAGTCTCTGACTTCTCTTGGTGTTGGCCCTGTTTTTCCCCCAGTGGGATATGTGGGGGCCGAAGGCCCTGTGGCTAGATGGAGGAAGAAAAGAAAAGAGTTCCTATCACAGGAGGTGGTGATGGATCACAAAGAAGGGATTCTGCCTTGAAGCAGGTGAGCCCCGTCTGCCCCACAGACAGGCATGGGCACCTCCCGCTCTGGCTCCTTGGCCGAGTAAAGAGCACCATACCCACAACACAGGTCTTTGAGCCTGGACCTAGCCGTGGAGACAGGGGCAGGTCCTCGAGGCTTAGGATCCACAGAGCACTAGAGACTCATCGGCCAAGGGAGGATGTGACCCACCTGTCGGGTCACTTTCTGCTGGCCCGTGACCTGAGGACATGTGAGGTCAAGAGAGGAGAATGGGCATTCTGGCAGTGTGAGGAGAGACCGGGGAAGCTGGCGATAGAGAGAGTGAACAGGTGCATAGAGAGAAGCCGAGATGGGGTGGTGGTCACGCAGCTGGGCTGGGTCCCAGCGGGGCTTCTGGGCCCTGGTTCCAGGCTCTGGTGAGGCTGAGTCTCCTCTAAGTGTCATGAAATCCTCCCCTCACCCCCAGCCTCATAAAAGACCCCTCCACATGCAATTACTCTTTGCCTGAGCTAGACTGAATGGTTTTCTGTTCCTTGCAAAGAGCCCTGATTCAGACACCAAGGAAACCTATTTATTTTTAAAACGGCTTTAAAAAAAGCTTCCTTTCCAACAATGTCTGTCTCTCACTCATAGAAGCCTCGTCAAATATGAGGAACGAGGCATTTGCAAACCTATATGAAAATTAAACCCGCAATCTGGGCACACACTTGTTTGACAAGTGATAATTAACTGCTGACAATATAATTTCAGTTTGGATGCAGACGTGTTTTTCATTAAAAAGTAATCAAAGAAGAAGATATATGAATGGCCAATAAGCACAAGAAAAGATGCTCCACATCGTTAGTCATCAAGGAAATGCAAATTAAAACCACAATGAGATGCCATTACACACCCACTAGAATGGCTAAAATTTACAAAAAAAACCAAACTGAAAGTAACAAGTATTGGTGAGGCTGTGGAAGAGCCCAGGGCTCATCCACCCCCAGGGGGAACGCAGAATGTGACCATGATTATGGTAAACAGTCTGGCGGGCTCTTAAAATGTTAACTTGCATCTACCATACAATCCAGCCTTTCCACTTACCCAAGATTTTGGCCTCACTGTGGGGATTCATCTGGTCTGCTGAAAAGATGTTTGGACTAGGGGTGACCGCTAGTCTTTGCGGGGAGGGGACCCTGGGATTATGTGTGCCTGGGACTTCTGTGCCCCGTGGACCTGGGGGTGGTGTGCAGAAGGTGCCTTGGCCAACCCATCTCTTGATAAGGGACCAGCATCTTCCTTTGGGCATGCCCAGGCCTGAATGCACCCGGAGCCAACAGGTGGGGCTCTTGCCACTGGTTCCAGCTTCAGGGAAGGAGACAGATGTCTCATCTCTGTGGCCGCTACCTCCAGGTCCTGGAGGGGTCATATCCTATCTCCTCATTTTGCAGAGGCTCAGAGACAGGGAGTCACTTCTTCAAGGCCACCCAGGGGGTGAGGGACACAGTGGGGAGAAATGTGAACTCTGACCTGCCTGACTCCCATGTCCGTGCTGCTCACCCCACCTCCCTCCTTTTCCTGAAATCGACACAATGCTGTGCCTCAGTTTGCCCATGTGTAAAATGGGAATAATAGTGGCACTAACCTCACAAACTTGTGAGGATTAAATAAGTGGATACACAGAACAGTGCCTGGTTGGTAGAATTCTCAAAACCCATATTAGTTATGATACTTATGATTACTTAATTCAGGTGATGAAAATATATGCTGCCCACATTTTTTCCCCCAGTGGGAGAGGTAGGCTCTTCCCCGCTGGTCATGTCTGTAATCCCCCCTGCCCCAGGAGTTCCGTTCTGATCTCCTGCATCTGTTTACGAGGGAGACACGGAAAGGACCTTGTGAGAACTGGGCCAAGATTTGCTTCCAGGCCCATGAAGGGCAGACTCCTTGGGGACAGACCTCTTAGAAGCCAAGGCTCCTGTACCACTAGTATCATTGGAAACCTCCAGTCACTTAATTATTGAAGGCTTTGCCTTCCTTGTGTGAAGGCCATTTCCAGTGTCCACGACCAACTGTGTAAATGGAAAATTGATATCATTTCAAAGGGGCCACGCTCTTTCTCTTCTTTTTATAACTTCTTCTAAGGGCAATTTGTGATGATCAAGGACTATTTGAGGAATGGAACAAGCTTAAGAAGAGCCTTGCCCGCCTCTTGGACTGTCCGTCTCTGACTCTCCATCTGGAAGGAGGCAGAAATTCCAGACTCCCATGTGCAGATCCAGCACTCAGTCCCCATGGGGGACAGCAGGGATGCATCGCGTGTGTAGTCAGGGGCCAGCATCCCTGTCCAGCTTCTCCAGGCTCCCGTGGGGATGTGGCAAGTACCAGACCCACAAGCTGACCTCTGTCACTGGCGGGTCAGGGTGGTGGAGACAGGAGACGTGACGCTCCCTGTGCGTTCTTCCTCAGAGCAGAGCCCCTGGGCCCCTGGTCAGAGACCCGGGGCTCCCATCCTGCACACTCATCCCTGGGGGACCCTCCTTCTCAGGTCCCGGATGTTAGAGGGGCACTCGGGAAGTGGCAGAGGGGCCCAGACAGGTGGAGGAAAGGAAACAAGTCACACTGGACGAGCGTCAGAGACAGGTGACAGTGATAAGCTCTGTGAGGACATCAGGGAGGGGCTGTCAGCTTTTCAAACCTCAGTTGTCCTGAAATGGACTCCAGGCCACTTCTAAAGCTCGCACTACATGGTGGGATCCAGCCCATCCTCCCACCAGTATTTGCTGAGCACCTACTGTGTGCTGAGCACCCACTGAGGATGGACGGGTCCCAGCCTTGGTCTGGTGGGGAAGAAACGTGGGTCAGGAGAAACCCTCATTTCCCATGAGGAGGACGAACCCCGCGCTGGGGGGCAGGGCTGGTGACTAACTCTGACTCCAACCTGGGTCTCCAATGAGAGCTCCCAGGTCTCCAGGGAGGGTGGGAATTTGGAGAACCACCTTCACCTCACCGGAGAGGTGACTGATGCCCAGGTTGGGGAGTGACTTGCCCGAGGTTCTGGACTTAGTTCTCCCAAACCTGAGCTCTGTCCACAGCCTCCCCCAGCCTCGCGGTCCCACCAGACCATCACGGCCAACTCCACAGACTTCCCCACGCTGACATTAATTACACCTTCCGGAGGTTAATTTGTAAGGAGACGGTGGAAATGTGTTATTTAAATAGTGATTATTAAAATCATGCTGGGGGTTTGCTACATAATAGGTAATTATCCGGAACATAATTGGAAAAACAATGTCGTCAAGTCTATTTAGCTGCTCCTGCAGAACCCAGAGCTAATCCCAGGGAGCGAGCGGCTAGTCCATGGCATTAGTGATATTTGTGCAATTGTCGTCTTATTACAACTAAATTGAAGTCACTTTAGGAGCCATCTCAGAGAGGAACATTCACATTGCCGAGATCCTGGCCTCCGGGATCTGAGTGGACGCCTTTCTGGAAGTGTCGGGGTTTCCTGCTCAAGGAATACCTCCCCGTCCCAGGCAGCCAGGACACATGGAACCCCACCCATTCATTCGCTTCCTGTTTTTTATGTCTTTCTATCCATTCGTTTGCCTCTTCCACTAGCTTCTGGTTCATTTATTGCTTCTTTCATTTCACTCTTCCTCTGTTAGTTTAGTCCTTGCCCCGCACCTGGGTTCCTTGTTTCTAATTCCATCGCTTGTTCTTTTGTTCACTCTTCTTCCTTGTTCCTTTATGGATTTGGTGGCTCACTCATCAGCCAGGGGTGGCTTCATCTGCTCACTCTGTTTCACGGGTTCCTTTGTTCCTTTGCTCTTGAATGTGCTCCTTCATCCATCCATCCATCCATCCATTCGTCTGTCCTTTCTTGGTTCATTCATTTACTCAGTGGTTCACGTGGTTCTCCATTCATTCATTCTTGCATTGTTCAACAATGAATTTCATGCACGTGCTGGGTGTGTCCGTCTGGTGTGACTGCAGCCATGCCATCCCCTTGGCATATTCTAAGCATTTCGGTAAAAGGAGCCTGGGGGGTATATCATTTTTTTTTAAAGCAAACTTTTTATTATGAGATGATGTAATGTAACATCTTCCTACAGCAAAGTCCACAAATCACAGGTGTATGGCTAGGAGAATTTTCTGAAACAAAGCATACTTGTAGGATAGGCACCAGGTCAAGCAAGACAATGTTCCCCATACCCAGCAGCCCCCTCAGACCTCTACTTGCCACTGTAACTCCGAGCTGGGACTGGTAATGGGTGTGTTAACTTCTAACACTACATGTCACCCATGTCTGTTCCAGAATTCCATACAAATGGATTCACTCTGTCTTGGGCTCCTACGTGTCTTGTTTCCACTTTGTTCAACATTATGTCCGCATGGTTTATCCACGTGGCTGCATTAGGTCGCACACAGTTCGTTCTCATTGCTGTGTGCTGTTGGCATGTTGTATGGCTATTTGCCCATCGAACTCGAGACGACGTCAAATGCCCTGCCATCTGCCACTACCACTCACGGGGCTGCTGGGAGGTTCCTGCATGCGTCTATTGGGGAACACATGGATGAATTTCTGGGGGAGGAGTGCTGAGGGGTGGAATTTCTGCATTTCACAGATTATGCGTGTGCTCAGCTTTGGCGGTTTTCCAAAGCAGTTATTCCAAAGGATACTCCCACCAGCAGTGTCTGGGGCCCACCTTTGTTCCCAGACTTGCCTCTGAGCATGACCTCAGTTGACCCCTGATTTGTCTCCGGTCCCCCCCGGCTACCTGCTTCCTTCTACCTTCAAGCCTCTGCCTCTCCCTGGGGCTTTAGCACAGGGCTTCCTCCCTGGCCCTGCTGTTGGCTCCATCCAGCCCTGCTGCTAGACACACATCCTCGAGCCACTCTGGGTGATGTTGTCTGGGCCCCAGTCCAGCCTTTCCCACCCCAGGGCTTTGGTTGGGTGCAGGGCCTCCCATGAACTCCAAGTCTACCTCCTGGGGGACCTGGACCCTGGGTCAGGTCTTCTGCTGAGTACTGGGGTCTTTGATAAACTAGGTGTGGGTCCTGCCTTCTTGGGGTCTGCAGATTGGCATTTTTTAGAAATGAAAGATGAGGAGTCCAATCTACGGGAAGAAATCTGAGGAACAGAGGAACTCTGTGTAGAACCTGGCATCTGATTCACTGGGAGGGGGAAGAGAGGGGAACAGGGTGAAGTTTTAGCACAGAAAGGACCCAAACTTTAAAACCCATCACATCTGGGCTCACATTCCAATGCATCCATGCTTAGTGGTGCTGCTGGATGTTAAAAGGGCCAATTTTGATGATTAGAACACAGGAAGGTGCCCACAATACATCCAGGAGGGGAGGACTGAGGGAGAAGGCTCTGGAGCTGGAAGCTTGGAGGGTCTTGCTTCTGTGATCCCTCTGGGGACTGCAGCCAGTGAAGCCACTCTCCCTGCTGTTTTCCTTTCTGACTCTCCACCAGCGGCCTCCAGGAAGTCCCACCACCCCTCTGCATCTCAGGCTCCTCAGCCATGAGATGGAATGACAAGCCTCTCCTCTTGGGACTATGGGGAAGACTGAGTAGATGAAGGATGGACAGTGTTTAGCAAACCCTGCTCCCTCATCCACCCCGGGACTGGCTGTCTCACCATCATGGGCCATCCTGTGCATCACCCTTCAGGGCTCTGCTTCCCTCCTCCTTCCCACTCCCTGCTCACTTACCTTCCTTCCTCTCGGGCTCTCTTTGGCTTATTATAATTTTAGACTCAAAAGGATTGTTAGAGACCAATGGGCCCAAGACCCCTGTTTTACACTTTGGGGAAACTGAGGCCCAGGGCAGTAGAGCAAGGGGATGGAGGTCACCCAGACTGCTGTGATTCAGCTGGTAGCCCCACTCAGGGGTTGCAGCCCAAGGACAGTGTGTGTCCTTGCTCAGTGTGGCTCCTACTCGACGCTCCAGGGAGACATTCAACCTCGTCTGGGAATTTTCTGACTGATTCTGGACAAGAGTGAAAACCAACAAGAATGAACGGCTGCCTTTGAAAGGCTGGAAGCTAATTTGCCATGGAGCCATGTTTTCTTTTTTGGCCCCACCAAAAGCCACATTTCCTGACCCAAACTGGCTGTGGGGTTCACTCCGAAGCAAGCAGACTCAGTCGATTGCCCGTGTGCACAGAGTATCCTACTGATGTAATTGTATCCAGCTTAAAAATCTTGTTCGAAGCGTTTATGACAAAAGAAAGGGGTTTGATTTGGGAGAATTCAAGTTGCTTCTCCACTTCCAATTTAATTTTTAAACCAACAAAGAGCAAATCATTTTTAAAGGTTAGCTTACCCTTAAAAAGACTCTGGGTATGTGTCATTCAGACCCATGTTGAATATGCGAAATATGAGGGCTGTCTCACTTGTCTGAACCCTTCTCCAGGGTCTGGAGGACCTTGGCATGATACTCCCTTGCCACAGTGTGTCATCGGCAACTTCTCTTTACAGCCTCAGGGTTTGCTTTTTTTGTTTCCCCTGAGAGACTGGACAGAGTGTCTGGACTCAGAAAAATGAGGCCAGGCAGTTGCAAGAATTGATTCCGGATTTACCAGCACTTTCGGTTTCCTGAGAGCTACCATCTCCTGAGGGCCTACTGTGTGTGGTGCATTGTGTTGGGTGCTTGCTGGTTTAGTTAATATTTGTTATTATTTATTGTTTAGTTATTATCATCATCACTCATAATCCTTACTGTAACCTTGGAAAATACTTGTGTATTTAACTCCCACCCTGATCACAGCCACCATCTGCCTGGATTGTTGTGGGAGGTGCCCAACCTTCTGATTCTGTTTTTGTACCCTCTGGTCTCTTCTCTATGGGGGAGATCGGTTCTAAAAGTGCCAGGGCAAACACACCCCTCCTCTGCTCACACCCTCTATGGCTCCCATCTTCCTCAGATCAAAGCCAGAGACCTTCATTGGCCCCCAGGATCCCTGTGACCTCTCTCACCTCACCTCCCTTCACACCCCACCAACCCTGCCCACCAAATTGCCCCAGCCACACAGGACTCTTTGTTGACTCTCAAACATAGTGGGCACATTTCCACCTCTCCTCTCTGAACCTGTGGTCCCTGTGGCCTGGGGTATTCTTCCCTGGCACACCCATGGGTCACACCTCTTATGGTCCATTTGACCTTGAGGTATTAGCTCAGTGAGATCAGTGAGGGCTTGGATGATCTTTAGGATGCTGGTTTGTGTTAATGGCAATGCTCCTGGAAGTTTTCACACAAAGCCCACTTAGGGAAGGGGTTGGTGAAGGCTCGCTGGGAGTCTGAGGGCCTCAACCAAAACAGCCTACCACAGAACGGAACATTTTAAGGACAGCTCACTTATCTTTAAAAAGGTCATGGTAGTTTACACTCTATTTGGATTAAACTAATCTCCCATAAAATCTTTGAGTAATATTGATACTCTGGGAAGGTTGGCTGATGGTTCAAAGAAGTGCTATGTCTGGGACTCCAACAACTGGACAAGGGAGATTTGGGGGCAGGTGAGGTAGGGTGAGGTTTTGGGGTAGATAGAATAAGGGTGAAGCTAGAATTGGCATGGATGGGCTTGAGAGATGAAGAGCATAGTTAAGGGCACTGTCATGTATCTCATATTCCACACCAACCACTTTTGTCTTTTATCTTCAATTTCTTCATCTGTAGGATGGTGCCAACATTGGGGATTACTTCGCTGAGCTTTGTGGAGTTAATGGAATGATGAGGGGAACACATCCAACACATAGTCATGTTCAGTTGATGGCAGCATTGCTACTATTGTTAACTCTCATCACAGCAGGGCTGATTTTAGGGTCTTCAGCCCAGGGATGTGACTGGATGTTCTGGATTGATTCCCCCACACCCACAGAAAGCTGTGGACATGGATGTTAGCTGGGGGCCGAGAGCCAATCTTGGTTGTGGTTCCATCTCTCCCACTAACTCACAGATGGGCTTTGGGCAAGGATCTATTTCTCCCCCTGTGATTCAGTGTCTTCATCTATAAAATGCAGAAGCTTGGATGGAACAATTGCCAAAACACTTCTGGCTGGAACATTCTTCAAATCTGGGAGTAGCTTTCTTGACCTGGAGGACATATGAATGTCTCCTGAGATCGCTGGTAAAGAGAGAGGCTTCTAAAAAATATTCTAATTAGTTTAGTGTTACAAATATGGCCACATTTAGTAACCATTCATCAAGAGTCTTCTGCATAGGAGAAGAGAAGGGGTAAAATCACCAGAGTACAAAAATATGATTGGTAGTGAGAAGAGTCAAAGCCTGTTGGGCCCTTGTCCCCACATGGGGACAGAATTTGGGTTATGCATTTTACTTCAAACCAGGCATCCTAGAATCATAGGATTTGGGGGTGCTCTGGCTCATGGAGGGATTTATTTTGCCCAGTGGGACATGAAGCTGATCTAAGATTTGGACCTTTCAGTCTAGTGACCATTTTATCAAATTATATCACTATTCAATTTAATACTTTGGGCATTTCTTCACCTATAAAGTAAGGAGAGAGACTGTTAAATTAAGATGGTCTCCAAGATTCCTTCCAACTGTACTAATATACGATTCCTTGAGGCATAAAAGTTGTGTAGAAGCTAGGGTTAAAACCTTGGACAGCATGGCTGCTGTCCAAGATCCAGAAGGAGAATGAGGGCCAGCTGTTACCACCAGGTGTCCCCAACAAAGGGGAGGATGGCTCAGCTGTCTTCAAAGCCTCACATCATCCACCTTAGAATCATCATTTCTATCATCTCATTGCTTCCCCATGTGCAGGATTCTGGTGCCCTCCCTGCTCTAGCCTTGGAAACCACATATGATGGGGTCTTTGGAGAGAGGCTAGCAATGGTTGTTGATGGGGTAGCTTTATTTTCTCACTGAGGCTGTGTCTGCCCAAGTCTTGGGTGGTCTAGCCGCAAGGACACTAAAGTCAGGTTCTCTTCATCACCCTGATATCACCATATGTTTGGGGGAGGACAACTCTTGGAGCATTCACTAGTTGTGGTCAGGTTATTATTCAAGATTGTAGATGGGCTGGTTGTCAAGATTGTAGATGGCTCTCAAGGTTGTCAGGACCTTGAAAGAGCAGCTACAGCTTGGACAGGATGGAAGAGCAAGAAAATGAAAGAGATGGGCTGGGAAGGGCAGTAGAACCCCAAGGCTCAGGTTCATGGCTTGAGTCAGTTGAGCTGGAGAACAGATCAACAGCATGGAAGGTAGATTTGAGGAGGCGGAAGGTAAAATCCTGGGATGTGGCTGATGGTATCAGCTCCTTCCGATTCAACATTATACATGGTCACTGAGCACTCACAGTGTTAATCTGTTCATACATATGGTTTCATTTAATTCATTTTAGTGACCTAATAAAGGTCATTGACAATGAAGTAAAGGTAGCCTCAGATGGTGGGAGAGACTTTTTCAAGCTCTCTCAGTTGGGGAGTGGCAGAAATGAGATTTGAAATAACTTTTCTGCTTTTAAAACTCCCACTCATTCCACAGCAAACACCCCCACTCTTGACTCTGAATGCAATGGAAACAGGAGTGACTTATGCAGGGTGAGTAAGCGGGGCAAGTACAGAAAGGGTGTTGAGTTTCCTCCTGTGTCAGACCTTTGGGCAGACACAGCAGTGAATTGGGGTGACTTGGAAGCCCATTCCTTGAAGAAAGGGCAGTGTGTGCTGGCAGGCATCTCATGGCTGATGGTGGCTCCCAGTGCCCATGGGGAGAGGGATGTGGGAATGAATGTCCACTGGTCAAGTTGTCAAAGGAAATGGGCCTTTGGGTGGTCTTTGGCCCCAGGACCAGGAGTCAGGAGCACTGGCTTCCCCACCAGATGTATCTGGAACATCAAGCACTTTCTCTCTTTTGGGATCATGTGATTCTTTGAATAACTAGGATCTGTTGATCTCATTCGACAAATATCTATCAGGTGCCTACTAAGTGCTGGGCACAGTGAGCCTCACGATGCTGGCAGTGACAGAGACAAGCCAGATGAACTCCCAGCTCTGTCCACTGTGGTTGGCATCTCTGTCACCACGTGAAATCTCCACTTTCAAGCGGTGGCCCCCCTGCTGCTCGGTGTCGGGAACAATCCACCCCCCAAACCCCACCCATCATATATGGGGGTTCTTCTGTCTTTTCCTGTTCTTGGGGCTGGGGATGGGAGAGGGAAACAAAAGGTCCATGGAAGACAAATCACAGAGCCAAGTGGGTATCTTCTCCCTGTTCCTTCCTCTAGGAAATGACACGTTTAACTTAAATTAATTCAAGCTCAGTTCATACCTGAAGAAGAAAAAGGAGCTGGTTAGACTCAATTTCTTGGACGGCTTTTCAAGCCTGGTATTAATCTACTCATCAGCTTAGCTCATCAGGAGAAAACATGCTTCTTTAGGAGTTTTCTAACTTAAAATAATGCCTCATTAAGTTAAACATATTAACCTGAGAACAGTGTTGATGTCAGACAGACTAATGAACGTCATTACAGGGAATGTGCCGTAGTCTGCAGAGGGACCGACCAGCCACTAGGAACTGTGTGCAGATGTGCTCAGCTCTAGTCTATTGGATGAGGGAGGGTGGATGTGGAATCACAGAGAGAGGGGAGGAGGGAGGGAGACAGAGAAGGAGCTGGCTGGGAGCTGCAGGAAGGCATGCCCCAGGAGGGGCGCCCCCAGGAATTCCAGCATCTTTGCAGGTGGTGAAGGGGTCGTGGCCAAGGGAGGCGCCAGGTGTGGCATGGCTTGTTACTGGGTCTGGGGTGAGGGACACTGGGTTTTAGCTTCTACAACAGGCTGGAGGGCAGGAAGGTTAGAGTGTGGACATCAGAACACTGGGGTCTAGTCTTCTCTTCTACATCCCAGTGGACAAGGTTTGGTTCCAGCTCATCTATACTAAGTGGAGCAGGTGCTAGGCATTTCCCCATGCACTGCACTCAGGTGACCCTCACAGACACCCAGGGAGATGGGTAGTTTTGGCCTCAGATTACAAATGGGGAAATTAAGGCTCATAGCAGGTGAGAAACTTGTCCAAGGTCACAGCATGTGGGCGGGAGAGCTGAGGCTATGACAGAGGCTGCCTGATCCTGGTGGAGTTTACCTCTCCCAGCCCCATAGCCTCTCCCTCCTGGTGGTCTTGTTTTCAAAGTCCTTCTGACTCTATTGTCTAGGACTCTGTAATTCCTTAATTACAGCAGAGTGGGGACTCCTCTGATTCAGAGCTGATGTTCCCAACTTGCAAAGGGAGCCCAGCTGTTCACTAATGGCTGTGAGTTCCCCTTACTGTAAGCAACTACTCTTTCATAAGGTGGGCTCTGGGCATTCTGGCTGAGCATTGTGGGTGCAATTTAATTGCAGGTGGGGTTACTTTACATGCTAAAGGGCACAAATTCTGGGTGAAAGCTATGTTTAACCCCACTGTAATTATTCCTGCAATTATATAGTTAATTTTCATATCCCCTATAAATTCTTTGGTGGCAGGGTCGATGTCTATTTTATTCACTGTCTACTCTTATGTGCCCATCACATATAGTGGACACATTTTAAACACTTGTTGACTGGTTGAATAAAGGATGCCTGAAAAGGGGTGATTAGTTCTAGCAACTCAGTTCCAGTGTTTTTATGCGGGGCAAAACACTTGCGGAATTTTGGAAACAAAGGTGGTGGTGTAGAGATGATTGAGAAGAGTCAAGGTGCCAGAGGAACTATTGCAAGGCTATTGAGTTCAACAGCTGTGAAGTGAGAGAGATCTGATATATCAGTTAGCTAATGCTGCATAACAAACCATCCCAAAACTTACTGGCTTAAAATAACAAGCATTTATTTAGCTCAGAAGTGTGCAGGGAAGCTGGGTACTTCTGCTGATCTGGGGTTGGTCTGACTGACCTTGGTTGAGCCCATTCATGTGCCTGCCGTCAGCTTGTGGATTGGTTGCAGTGTTCCTGTTTTAGCAGGTCTCAGCTGAGGTGACCCCTTTCTGTTTCATGTAGTCTCATCTGACAGCCAGTTTTCATATTATCTTCATGGTGAAGATAAAAGCTCAAACGAGGGAGTAAATGCACACAAGGTATTTTGACCATATATCCTTGGGCTAGTATTTGGCCATATATTCTTATTTTCTGTATACTTGATGTTCTGGTATTGGGGGCTTGATTCCAGGAAGACTGCTCCTCCTGTTTTTAATTCCTGGAGACAGCAAATGACCTTGCTGCGAGTGCGTCATTCATATACAAACCAACCAATCCAGAGGTCACACTCCCAACATCTAACTCTCATCTACCAAGTCAGTGTTCCTCCTGCCCTATGTCACCCCAGGGTCTACTACTAGATACCTACAGAGCACCCTTATAGTCCAGAGCTGCCAAAATTACTCAAATTATTCAATCCTAAACTCACTCAGCATATCTACCTTGCATTGCTCTTTCTCTCTACAAATAACCAATAAAGGTTCTGGGCCATGTTCTCCCCTCTTTTCCTTCTGCCCTCTGATTCATACTGCTGGTTCTGCAGGTGGCCCTGTGTGGCATACAGTGCCTCTTGGGTCTGGGGATCCGTGAATATAAATTTCTTTCTTAATGACAATGATTTCTGTGTCTGTGTGTCTTATATCTGATTACAAAAACAACAAAAGAAAATGGTAACAATAACAAAACCCAAAACACTGGGTGTATCTTAAAATAACCGGAAACTGGCATATCACTTCTACCACATTTTATGGGCCAAAGCAAATCATAGAGCCAGCCTGGATTCATGAGTTGGGGAAAGAGACCTAATCTCTTGATGGCAGGAGAAGCGGTCTCATTTTATAGGGCAGGAAAGAGATATAGATAGACAGGAATTACTGTGGCCATTTTCCAATCAATTTTTATATATGTTTTTTATTTCATTATTCACCATTTATATTTCTTATAAAAATTCTCAGCAAACTAGGAATAGGAGGGAATTTTTGCCAACTGATAAAGAGCACCTATGAAAAAGCAGCAGCTAACGTCATACTTACTGGTGAAAGACTGAATGTTCCACCCCTAAGGTCAGGAATAAGAAGAACACTGCTCTCCCCAATGTCTCCTCTATTCAGCATTGTACTTAAGAGTCTAGCCAGTGCAATAAAGCATGAAAAAGAACTTAAATGCATCTATTTTGGAAAGGAACAAGTAAAAATTTTAGCTGCAGGCAATAAGATTATCTACACAGAAAACCCAAAGTTTGCAATGATGTGGATGGAGCTAGAGTACATTATGCTAAGTGAAATAAGTCAGTCAGAGAACAACAAATACCATGTGATCTCACTCATATGGGGAATTTAAGAAAGAAAACAGATGAACATATGGGAAGGGGTGTGGGGAGGAAAAGAGGGAAATAAATCATGAGAGACTCTTAACAATAGAGAACAAACTGAGGGTTGATGGAGGGATGTTGGTAGGGGGATGGGTTGGACGGGCTGAAAGGTATTAAGGAGGGCACTTGTGATGAGTACTGGGTTTTATATGTAGGTGATGAATCACTGAATTCTACTCCAGAAACCAATATTGCACTCTATGCTAACCAAGTAAAAATTTAAAAATAAAATAAAATAAAGTACATTTTAGCCGTTAGGGGAAAAATAAAAGAAAAAGAAAGCCCAAAGGAATCTGTGTTATTAGAACTAATAAGTGAGCTTAGTAAGGTTGCAGGATACAAGATCAATATAGAAAAATCATTTGTAGTTATATTTACTAGTAATGGACAATTAGAGCTTGAAAAAATATCATTATCACAGTATCAAAAAATTTTAAATACTTAGGGATAAATCTGGCAAAAATGTGTGTGCCCTGTACATTGTGAACTAAATGAAAACATTCCTGAGGGAAATTGAATAAATATATGGATACATATCTGTTGTTTATGGGTTCAGAGGACCTAATAATATTGGTGTCAGTTCTCCCAGAACTGATGATGTCTAGATCAACTCGATCCGAATAGGCGATTTTTTTTTTTGCAGACTTTTATGAGCAGATTTTAAATTTCATATGGAAATGCAAAAGGCCTAGAAGAGCCAGAACAACTGTGAAAAAGAAGAATATGTCTGGAGGATTAACACTAATTTCAAGACTAATAAAGCTAAAGTAATCAAAACAGTATGGTATTGGCATAAATACTGACGAGAAGATCAATAGAAAAAAAATAAAGCATTCAGAAATAGACCTGCAGCTGTGTGGACAACTGGTTTTTGACAGTAGAGAAGTAGTTATTTCAACAAACGGTGCTGGCAGAATTGGATGTCCATATGCAACAAAGTGAGCTTCAACTCATACCTTACACCACATAAAAACTCAAGTCATGATGGTTCCTAAATCAAACGTAAATCCCGAAATTACAAAACTTCTAGAAGAAAACAGTGGAAAAAAAAATCTTTGTGACCTCGGGTTAGGCACAACTTTCTTAGATCTGACACCAAAAACATGATCCAAAAAAGCAGACACTGTTGGATCAGAGCTAATTAAAATTAGAAGTTTCTGCTCTTTGGAAGATGTTAAGAGAATAAAATACAAGCCAGAGACTGAGAGGAAATATTTACAAAGCAGAGACCTGATGAAAAAGCTATATCTAGAGTATGTAAAAAACTCTCCAAACAACCGACCAGTGAAACGCAGGCAAAGGATTTGAGCACTTCATCAAGAAGATGAGTGAATGGATGGGGCACCTGGGTGACTCTGTGGGTTAAGCCTCTGCTTTCGGCTTGGGTCATGATCTCAGGGTCCTGGGATCGAGTCTTGCGTCGGGTTCTCTACTCGGCGGGGGACCTGCTTCCCCTTCTCTCTCTGCCTGCCTCTCTGCCTAGTTGTGATCTCTCTCTCTATGTCAAATAAATAAATAAAATCCTAAAAAAAAAAAAAAGAAAAGAAGATGCATGAACGGCAATTACATAAGCACGTGGGAAGATGCTGACTGTTGTTAGCGAATAGGAGAGCACAGATTTAGAACCACAATGGAAGGTCCCTACAGACCTAGGGTAATGGGGTGGCTGAGGTTGAGAAGATGGACCATTTCAAGTTTTGTCCAGGCTGTGGAAGATCTGGAATGCTCAGACACTGCTGGTGGGAATGCACAATAGCATAACTAATTTGGAGGACAGTTGGACTGTTTCACATAGAAAGTGAAACCCCTGCCATCTGATCTAGCCCTTCCACTCCTCATTATTTACCCAAGGGGAGCACGAACGTTTATAGCAACTTTAACGATCGGAACCTCCAACTGGAAATAACCCAGTGTCCATCAGCAGGTAAATGGATGAGCAAATTCCGCATAGTCATATAATGAGAGAGTACTTGGAAATAAGAGGGCTGTTGCTACATGGGGCCACACAGATGAGTCTCACAATAATTATACCGATGCTGGACATAAAGGACCACATCGCTGTGGGATGCCATTGACATACAATTCTAGAAAATGCAAACTAATTACTACTGACAGAAGGCAGATCCATGGCTGTCTGGGAATGGAGATGGGGGAGCTCCAGGAAGGGCAGGAGAAGGGGATTATAAAGCAGCACGTGGACGGTTTCAGGAGTGATGGATACATTCATCGTCTTTTTCTTTTTTTAAATAATTAAAAAAACTGAGTATAGCTGACACACAGTGTTACATTAGTTTCAGGTGTATCACATAGTGATTGACAAGTTTATACATTATGCTGGGTTCACCACAAATGTAGCTGCCGTATGTTGACTGCGGTAATCGATATTTATGGCAAAATCTATCAAATTTTAAATAAATGCAGTTTATTTTATGTCCACCATACCCAGTAAAGTGGTTTTTAAAAATTCCTATTATTCAGATCTCCAGCAACAGTTCAGAGGATAGATTTCTAACAAGAATCAGGAGAGCAGGGTGGAGAATGAGGGAGAATTCAACCAGCGGTCCTTGACCAGCCCCATGTCTCCACTGATGTGTCCTTATTCGGGAAGAGTCAACAGAAAGGACAAGAACCTTGCTCCAGGACCCTCCTGGGTTGCTGGGGCAGATCTTCCCTGGGGAAATGCATCCAGATTTGGCAGACAGCGATTGAGAGAGAGAGAGAGAGAGAGAGAGAGAGAGAGAGGCAGCTAGAGCTTGGTTGTGGGGCTGTGTGAGGAGGAGCACTGGAGGAGTGGACTTGTCGAACCTGGGGTAGAACATCTCTGGAGGGAAGAGAGAATTCTCTTCAAGTACAGAACAGACTGCCACGTGAAAGAGGAAGTTGGTGCATTCCATGTGGCCTGCAGGAAGGACTCTCCAACATTCAAAACTGTCCAGAGACAGAATGGGCTACTTGGAAAGGTGGTAGAGCTCCCCATCCTTGGAGGTGTGCAAATAGGAGTTAGAAGGCAGTATCACAGTCAAGTGCTCAGGCTTTGGCATCAGACAGACCTGGATTTGAGCTGCACTTTGGGTGTTTCAGGGCAGAGGACTTCCCTTCTATGAGTCTCAATTTCCTTATTTGTAAAATGGAGTCATAATACCACCCAATCCATTGGGTCATTAGACTTCACTGACGCAACACATATAAAGCATTCACATAGAGTCAGGCACATATAAGTTCCCAGCAGCTGGAAGCTAACGTCTTTATGTTTCATTTTTTAACCAAGGGGTCTTTTAACTTCCTTCCAACGCTCTGAGTCTTTGGAGCTAACCCCATCATCTATCTCTGATACCTAGAGGTCTGCCCCTCCTTCTTGCTCTCCCCTGAGCCCTTTCTCTTCTTCCAGAAGTGGTCTCTGCTGATTCACAATCTCCCACCTGGACTTCCTCTTCCGACTGAACTTGGGCATGGAGGTGACATTTCCTTCTTCCTGCTGTCCACACACGTGTGAGCATGACGGACAGACATGACACGGAGACACGGATTTGCTGACATGTTTACAGCCTTTGCAGAGCAGAAGAGATCTGGGGGAGAGATCTGGCAGGCCTCTCTGTCTCCCACACAGGGCTGGCCGGCTGGCTGCTCTCTTGATCATCTTCCTTGGTCTCCAAAACGAGCTTTGATTTCAGACTGGAAAAAAGAAAAGACTGGTAAAACCTTGTTCCTGGCTCCTGGCAGCGTTGTCATGCCTTGGTCTTTGTCAAAGACCCCCCTGCGTGAGCGATTGGCCACTTAGCACTTGTTAATGGATCTAACTTCCATGGGCTTTAAGTGTTTTCTTGGAATTGATCTGCCTGTGAAAAGTGTGCTTTGGAGACATGAAATAACCATGAGAGCCTTCAATGAATTACACTTTATCAAAGGGAGAAAAACAATGCACTTCAAACCCGCACTACAAGGGAAACGAAGAGCTGCCACGCATCAGGAAGGGGGAGGAGGAGGGGGTGCCCAGGAGCCCGTGTGTGGCTGAACTCAGCCTGCCACGGACGGCTGCATTTGCATTCAAGAGGAGAGTGTATGTCCTGGGTCATTTTCTCTGCTCTGTGAGGGGCATTTCCTGCTTCTGTCCCCACAAGCTCTGCCCCTAGAGAGAGGGGTGTCAGAGTCATCACTACCCTCCCCTCTGGGGGGGGGCAGTTTTGACTGGAGAAGGGAGTTGGGGAGGGGTCCACCTCTCTCCTAACCCCTCCCCCCGCCCACTTCCCATCTGCTGGGGAAGGAACCCTGGAGACACTGGGCAGAGGGGGTGCAGGGATGCCAATCCTGTAGGAATGTAGTCCTATGAGACATCTCACCACAGAGGGGAGCATTGAGATCAGCCCCCCCCCAACCCTTGGGTGACAAAGGCCAGAGGAGGGGGCTCTGTTCCCGTAGGTGCTCAGGTAACAGGTGATTGCCGAGGGCCAGCCTGGGCCGGCTATGTCTGGCTGGAGACGCATGCGGGATGAGCACTGGAGCCCACCCTCCGTCTGGGGTCACATCAGCCTTTAACCCGCACACAGCCACTTCCGCCCCTCATCCTGTCTTGTGTCTCCTTAGCACGTGTTACTCCCTGACTCTTGATACAGCTGAGTCTGTTAATGTCTGTCACCCCACTAAATGTCAGCTCCACGAGGCTGGGGCTTTTTCTGTCCCTCTCAGAGCTGCGTCCTGGCCCGTGGCGAGTGCCCTGTTTCATGAATGCCATTGGGCACGCTCTCATGGAGGGAACAGGAGGCACGGAGAGCCGCAGGTGTCCTCTGTGGGCAGCCTTCCTTGGTGGGTGTAGGAGTGTTGACAATACTGATCCATCTTTGGTTCTCCACCTCGTTCATGCTCCCTGGATGGTCTCTCTGGGGCTCTGCGTTCCAGGCCCCTTGGAGATTAACACATACACCTTTGAAATGCCCGCCGAGGCTGGGATGGGGGGAGACTGGCTTTGGCCTCCCGTGCATCTGCAGGAACACCATCCTTCCGCTCCCCGCATAGGAGGTGCCGCAAGATCTAATTAAAGGTTAGCTGTTGAGGCGCATGCAAGCCCTTTGATATCACGGCAGTGCTCTTCTGCATGTCCCCTCACCCTATAAAATCTGTGGGTAAGGTCTGGGTTTTGTGGAGAATTACTACCGCTGTCACAGAATGTCTTCCGTCAGATCCTCCCCGTCAGTAAATTACCCCGAATAAAATTGTGTCAACTGTATGGAGTCACCGGCTTCGTTCTCTGGTTGCAAAGTGCCTTCTTGGTTTGGGGAATACTTGACAGTCTGCCACCCTACTCTGGGGACATGGTTGGGGCACCCACAGCTCTGCAATAGCCACTGAGAGTATCGGGACACAGAGCCCCCAGGGCTCAGAACCAGCCACCTCCGCCTTCCCAGGACTGACATCTGCGCAGCCCCCACGCCCAGAGACGGACATGTCCTCACACTGTGGCTGGGCCCCGCAGATCTGCACAGCCCCCACCAGCCTCAGCCCCAGCCCACCCCGCAGGTGGAGTGGACCGGCTGGGGCTTCTCTGCTCCATCCTGGTCATCGGCCCTCTGCTTACTGAACATCATCCAAATGGACAATCAAGTGGGCACATGAGACTTGGGACCTGGGGAGAGGTAGGGGGTGGAGTGAGGCTCATGTGGCTGAGGCTGGAGGACAGCCACAGAGAACCAACATCCTTGATCTTGGAACATCAGAATTGGATGGACCTTCCTGACCCAGATCACTGGGCCTTGTGGCCTGAGCCTTGCTGGGCATCGTTGGGGGTAGGGGGCAGGGGGCAGAGGCTGGGTAGCCAGAGTGCAGGTGGCGGCTGTGACACAGAGTAGGCGGGGGCAGCCGGGCAGCAAGGAAGGGGACACCTTCCCCATGGAGAGGGACAGTCAGAGGGAGGCACACAGGGCGGCATCAGGCCGAGGCTTCAGAAAGGGCCGCAGCTCCAGGCAGGCATGGTGGGTGGGCAACCGGTGTGTAGTGGGGACTGGGTCCCTCTCCTGCCAGAGAAGGGCGGTTGGTTTCAGCTGGTGACCAGAGCCCTGGGCTCCCGAGGACAGGTGTGCTCCCAGCCTGGGCTGCAGTGACTTCCAGAGCTGGCCTGTGGCCAGACACAGCTGCTTGGGTACTTCCTGCGGTGGCCTGAGTGGGGACCAGGGAGAGAAGGAGACAGAGTTCCATTTACAGAGCGTCTCCTGGGAGCGGGTATGTCAGGTCCACCATCCACTTAACCTTCCTGACCATCCCCAGGGAAAGGGGGTAGAACTGCTGGTTTTCAGAGGGGAAGGCGGAGGCTCTGGGAGGTGACCTGTGAGTGAGCATCACGGAAGGTGGCTGAGTGGTGGGGGCCAGGGGGTGGTGCGAGGCTCCAGGGCTCCTGGGATTTGGATGCACCTGTCCTGAGGTCCTGTGGGTGCAGCTCTAACCCCGGAGGGCGGTGGGGGAGGGGTTGTCCTGAGCTGCTGCTTTTCCAGCAAGCCCCTGGGTGATGCTGCTTGGGCTGGTCCACGGAGGGCTTGGGCTCGCTGAGGACCCAGAGCGGTCAGAACTCATCTCGCTCATACATTCACATTACAAGTATTTACTGAGGGCCTGCGGCATGCTGGGCACTGGGACAGGGTGGTGAGCAAGATGGGCTCAGTCCTGCCCTGTGGAGGTCACGTGCTGGCTGGAAACACAGACAGGGACGAGCCCAAGGACATGGGCTTGATTTTGCAATTCAGAGGTGGGGAAGGTGAAGTCTACAGGGGGAAAAGGAGGTGGTGTTTTTGCACTTTGAGGTGAGGAAGCTGGGATTCAGAGAGGTGAGTCACTTGCCTGAGTGACACAGATGGTAAGTGTCCAAGCTGAAGGCACATGCACCCCAGGCCCCGCCCACCTCCCCAGGTCATGGGGTCTGGAGGGAGCCTGCAGGGGGCCCAGACTCTCCCCTCACTGTCTGAACTCTTCTCAAGATGAGTGGGGCAGGGGTGGGGAAGTGGGAGTAGGCCAGCTGGGACTTGTCTGCAGCCCGTCTTCTGGGTGTGTCCCACAGGGCCAGGCCTGGGCAGTTCCCGTCCAGGACAGGGCATGGACTGGGCAGGAGGGAGGTTGCACAGTGTAATCCCAGGGGGATGTGGAAGGCCAGGCCTGGAAAGCGGAGTTCCCCCACCGGGGCAGAGGGCATCAGCAGAGACCAGCACTGAGTCAGGAGCAGGGAGTCTGGAGAGAGGCTCTGCAGCGTCCCTTGCTAGGTTCTGCTGGTGCCCAGGCCAGGCTGGGCTGATGGCTACACTGCCTGCGTCTTTCTGGCAGCCTGGAGCCACTACTGGCGGAGGGCCGACTCCCCTGGCGCCCTCCTGCTCCGTTCTTAGCCACTGGGGCCCAGAACCCTGGATGTCTCCCTCTGCTCTATGCCCCATTGATCCCACTCCTGGCAGAGACCCTGGCTCCAGGGGCACAGAGGCAGCAGCAGGGGAGGGTGGCTGTTCTGCCCAGCCAGATGCCGTAGGCCTGTCAGTGCAGGGGCCGTCCTGGCCAATTCCTCCTCTGAGGCCCAACACCTTCAATTATCAGGGGTAGGTCTTTTGTGTTCACCTCCTGGATTCTCTCCTTGAAGGTAATTATTAAAACAGACACATCAAAGAAGGAACAGCCCCAAGGCTCAGTGAAGGGGGAGGAGAGAGGATGTGGTGTAGACCAGGAGGGCCGGTTGGGTGGAGTGGGGGGCTGGGCCACCAGGACAGGAGGTACTGCAAAGAGAGGCTTCTCTGTGAGCTCAAGAGTCCCCCCACCCCAAAGAGAAGGGGGGCCCTGTCTGTGCTTTCCTCTGAGAGGTGTTGTGGGGTGGGAAGTGGGGAGCAGAGGAAGGAACCACGGAGGAGTAGGGCACACAGGGCTCCTCACTTCCCTGCTTGCTGTGTGACTTCCGGCAAGTTGCCTCCCTTCTCTGGGCCTCAGTTCCCTCCTATGTAGATGGAGGTCAGTGATCCGATCAGCTTCTACTTCCCACGGTGGTTGAGGAGACGAGCCCTCGAAGCCGCGCAAATGGATGCTGAGGAGTCGAGGGGCCGTGAGTGCCGTGGTCAGGGCAGGGGCTCGAGGTCTGGAGTTTAGATCTCCACTGGGAACCTGGACAAATTCCTTAACCTCCCAGAGTGTCAATCCCCTTGGCTGTGGAATGGGTGAATACTGGTCCGTTCCTCAGAGATGGGTGAGAGGGTCCACACATGGAGCCCACGTGGGAGGGGTCGCTGGGGCTCTATGACCCTGAACCTGAGTCACGTTCACAATCCTGGACTCTGTGGACCCTCACTCCGTCCCCTGCGTCAGTAAGGCCCCGCCGTCTCTGCTTTGGGTTCCCAGACAATGTGGTCTCCGTTCTGGGGCGGCCTAGGGGTGGGAGGATGTGCAGCTGGTGTCTGGAGTTTGGGCTATATTTTCCCACAGAAGCACTAACAGTAGTGGTAGCAGCCATTAGGAATTCTGGATCGACTCACTCCCGTCTATACAAGACAATTTATGGTTGTATATAACAATTATGTTTTTAGTTCCCCGAAACTTTAGGAAACACAGCATTCCTAAATTAGCGGAGAAGAAATGATTATCCGTCATGCATCCCCCTGAGCACCAGGCCCGGGCTAATTTCTTTGCATGCATTACTTCACTTTCTGTGGTGATCCAATGAGACTGGCGGTGTTAGTCTTAATTAATTTTATTGCTTTTTTTTTCTTGTGTATGTTTATTTTATTTTTCAATTTTTATTTGGGGATCACTGCAGAGCCGAATGAAGTTATAAGAAATAATACAGAGGTCTTGCTCTGCTCCTCCCCATTGGGAAGGACTATCAGTTCTGGAAACGATGTGAGAAACAATGAAAGGAGCACGCTGAAGAGAGGACAGAGGGAGGTCAATGGTCTAGGGCCCAGAACTGGAGGGAAAGCGTGGTGCTGGTGAGTCTCAGGCCTCCCGCCCATTGAATGAGGAGACCCAGAACCAGTTTCTCTATTATCCCCAACCTCGAAATGGAAGGCAGCCCTGTCTCCCCTGGGTCTAACAGGACCCCCATCTGTACCACCAAGTGACATGGGCAAAGGGGATCCTACCACCAACACCCAGCTCAGGAAGTGTTTGTACCCTTGTGGGGGAATTTATTAACATTTAATTTTAACATTTTCATTAAAAAAGAAAAAAGAATACAGACAGATCCCTTGCACCCTCTACCCAGATCCACCCCCCACATGGTATTATTTTATAAAACTGTAGGACAAGATCACAACCAGGGTTGGACATTGATACAAGCCAATCATGTGACTCAGATTCAAATTTACTTGTACTCATCGGCTGTACAGAAGAGCTACCAATGTGGGGGCAAAAAGGAGGAGAAAATCATACAGATGTGTTTCATGGGGGACCTCATTTCACCCTTCCCTCCCCTTTGAAGTCCTGTCTTGGCTTGCGTGTCATCTTCTTCCTAGAGCAGTTGTGCTGGCTTTGTCTGTGGGTCCGTCCCTTCCTCACTCTGGGTGGGAGAGGTTGCCCCGTAACTCATGGTGGGCCCTGGAATAGAGGCTTAAACCAGTCTGTGCAATGGAGTTCTGTAGCTTGTGGTTGGAGGGCATAAGACCCAATGGAGCCAATGAGACACAATAGGACTTTTATTGGGGTGTCTGAGAAAGAGACTCTTGCTCTTTGCCACTGAATTTGACCTTGGAAGTTCAGAGTTGGTAGCTCTTGCCGCCATTTTAGGTGTAGTCCGAGAATGAAGACAATGTGTGAAGGAGAGGCAGAGAGGAGGCATGTTTTGGTGATGTCACTGGAGGCCCTTTCAAGCTGTTTCTGAAACCAGCCCCAGACCTGAAGGTTTCCATGACGTGAATCAATTGAGTCTCCTTTGCTCAAGCCAGTTTGGGTTGAGTTTTCTGAGATATGTCACAGAGAAGATGCCTCACTGGTTCCCAGACCCACACAAAGGAGGTCAAGGGGAAAGATGGCTTAGTGGATGGACACAAGGACCCCCTCAGACCCCAGCTGAAACAGAAGAGCTGGAGTTCTAGGGCCCGGGGTCTTCCTGTCTCTGTCTAGGCCTCTGACTGGAGCTACAGGATGACTTGTCTCTAGTTTCCTCTGCCCGTCTTCCTCCTCTTCACTCTGAGTTACTGGTTACTCTGGGTCCTCCCACCACGGTCGTGCCAAAATGGTGGCCTCTAGCCCCGAGCTACATGCTCTTCCAGCTGGCTCCCACAGCTTATAGACTGTCCCTCCATTCCAAGCAGATTCCAGGGAGAGAAAACCTGAGAATACGTCTGGTGTGGACCAGGGGTCCACCTCAATACTGTTAATAGACTGCAGATTGGTGACGGAGGTGGGTGGGGCGGGGGGGGGGGAGTAACTTACCAGGAGGCGAGCTGAGCAGGGCAGGATGGACTGACTGGAGAAAATAGCCTACATTTCTAAAGAGGTGGGAGTTAGAGTCCTTATTTTTCCAATAAGGAAACCGAAGCTCTAAGAGGTATAGTGAGTTGCTTAAGATCACGCAGCCAGCATCATGATTTCTCCCGTGGGTTCAGCTGGATTCCGGACTCCAACCCTGGACCCCTCTTGTTTTCCTGTCTCTTGCTTCCATCAGCTCCTCTCACCTGCCACTTCCTGCTGGGCCAAGTGGAGCAGGCAACGGGGAGAGAATGACCTCCCTGAGGGGAGAGATAATGGGGCAGCTGCTGGGGCTGGCAAGCACGGAGACTCGTCTTCGCCCCACAGTACCCAGGGTGCTTGCAGATTCCCACAGTTCTTGCACCTGAAGCTGGGGCTCCCCCAGCCTTCCTTCCAGAGCTGGCACCGGGGAAGTCGATGTACTTAGATCTCCTGCTCAGTTATTCACGCCAGCAAGAGTTTCATTAAAATTTTCTGCTGGTCATTGTGTTTTACCCAAACAGCTCAATGATGGCCTTGCATGTTTGCCCCAGTCCAGGGCTCGCTGCGGAGATCTTCGTCTGAAGGCCCCTGACCTCCACAAACCAGTGTGGATCACGCTGAAGCCCATGATGGACACAAAGTCTGGAGCCAAGCGGCCTCCTGCAGACATGGTGTGGTGATGGGTGGTCACATAGGCCTCTCGGGAGCGGGGCTGGCCTTTCACACATGTCTATGCAGTCATGACCTCCGGTGCCAGAGATGATGTCTGACATTCACTGGCTGGATAAACAGGGTGATTCCAGGTGAACAACAGGCAGGAAGGGATCAGGAAGTGGACAGCTGTGTGGGGCGGTGCCTGGAGGTTACTGAAAAGCACATCCCCACAGTCAGGGCAGTGGGAGGGTGGGGATGAGTGTGGATCCCCTTCAGAGGTCCCTAAGGTCAGGTAGGTGGCCTTGGGGTGGTGACTTAACCTCTCAGATCCTGAGCTTCCCCGCCTGGAAGGCAGAACTGGTGAGCCCCCCGTCACTGGGGCTCCCAGAGTCCCAGGGGAGGGGAAGCTCTCTGAAGAGCCGGCTCACAGGAGATGCTTGGGAGGAAGTGGTTGGACCTTGAGCTGGGGGCACAGATGATGTGCTGAGCTGGGTGGGGGGTGATGTGGGGCCCAGCTTCTGGCCCTCACTGTCCCATCGCCCATTGTCTGAGGGGGCTCTGGGCTCCACGGCGTTGTAGGAGGGTGGGTCCTCATGGGGGTACCCCCGGCGTGGAGCAGCAGCATCTGGACGAGGGTCTACCCCTAGGCTGGGAGGAAGGCCCAGCCCCAGGGGATCTGGAACTAGACTCAGCATTTAGAGAGACAGGGCTGGTGACAGCGGGCCAGAAGGGTCTTCCAGGCCTCCCATCAGCAAGACAGATGGAGCAGGGGTGTCCCACCATTGGAGTTGGGAATGGGGAGATCCTGATTCGGGGCAAGGAGGGGCACCCACAAGATCTGAGAAAAGGAGCAGCACCCGAGTTCACACCTCCACCTGGGCATGGGGATCAGGGCAGCGGACACTGCAGTGTGCCTCCGTTTCCCCTCTGCATCCACGGTGGCAGGGCCTACGGACAGAAGAGCTGAGAGATACTGGAGCAGAATGGGGGCATCCAGTATAATGCAGACTTGGGGAGACAGCCAGGATTCTCCGGGAGGGCTGCTTAGACTTGTCTCTCTCAAGAATCCCAAAGGGAAGGAGAAAGTCCTGGGGGGACTGGGGAGGAAACATGTCTAATCCTGGAAGATACCTTGATGAGGTAGAAGGAGCAGCTGGACTCAGAATGGGGATATCTGGGCTCTGACCCAGGTCAGCCTCCAGACCACTCTGTGACCTGGGTAAGTCCCTCAGCCTCTCTGGGCTTAGTCTGCACATCTGCAGAGCAAGGTCGTTTGTAAGACGGCTCCCACATTAAGCCTTGACTTTCGGGGTTCTGTGTGGTTGCTCTGTCTGCACCCAGCTTTAAATCTGACTGGTGGCCTCCGACTCAAACCTGCCTTGGCCAGAGGAATGCAAGTCAGCCTTGGCAGCCACCGTGCCACCGTGCTGACACAGCAGCCCTCCCAGTCACCGTGTGAGGCCAGGCCGGGTGGGGACAGCGCTGCTCGGTTCATTAGAGTCTGGGGATCCTGCGCCTTTGCCCTTGGAGATGCCATTATGGGGTGGTTTCTGCAGCTTCCTCTCTGTGGGAGGAAGGAGAACGGAGAGATAGGACAGCGGGAGATGAGTCTGACTCACACCCGGGTGTGGGGGAGAAGCTGAGGCAGCCAAGTTTTGTGCTGGTCTCAGCTTGGAAACTTAGGCGCTGGTGGGGAAGCAGCCATTAGGCTCTTTCATTTCCTGTGACGGGAACCTCAGGGCCACCTCGGAAGGGACTGGTTGGCTTTATGTCACTGAAAAGCTCAGGGATGGGTGGAGGGGCCTCTAGTGAGACCTTGCAGTGGCTCAGATGATGTTACCAGAACCTTCTGTGTGGTTTTGTAGCATCTCTCCCCGGTGCTGGGCTGTGCTGAGCTGCCCCGTGCTGAGCTGCCCTTCTCGGGGTCCAGATGGTTTTCCATTCAGACTGGAGTCCAGTAGTGAAGAGACAGCTTCCCCAACACCTGATCCAAAGTCCTGAGCTGACTCCCATTGGCTCCAGGGGCCACGCCCCATTCCCTGGAAGGTCAAGGGGGTGATTGGCTTCATCCAGTGGGGGACAAGTTTGACCCAGCCTGATCCCAGGATGGGCTGAAAGTAGGGGAGGGTGGAATTGTGGGCACAGCTTTCCTGGTAAAAGGATACCAAGGTATTGGATGGTATTGCTCTACAGCTATCCTCTACTGGGCTTAGGGCAGAGGACAAGAAAAGCAAATGTATGAAAAAAATTCAGGAGGAACAGGGGAGAAAACCTAATATCCACAGCACAGAGCTGGTCTCATTTCATCTTCTCCATCATCTGCTGAAAATACAGCTGCTATGGACCTAGATCTAGAATCCTACATTTTAGTGTTGGAAGGATCTTCGAAAAGTACCTGGTCGGATGCTGTCATGCTCACAGATAAGGCAACAGAGACCCAGAGAGGTTAAGGGACTGTCTCAAGATCACACAGCTCATTAGTAGAAGACCTAGGTCTTCCCAGAGGGAGCTTGTCCAGTGTCTGCCTGTCTGCTCAGAGCCGTGCTGCGCTATGGAGAACTGTCTGCAGGGCAAGCCTGGCTCTTGCTCAAACCGGGTGGGGTAGCCTGCATGGGCCAGAGCCCCCTGCCCTGAGTGAGTGGAGGGGTCCCTCATTACCTCCCTGGCCCCTTCCATCCTTCCTCATGAGTGGACAGATGATGTCTCAGCAGACGCATCCAGCTGGACCCTGCTGGAGACCTCTCCCAGGCGATCCTGGGGTTCCTCACACTCCCGACTGATAGCTGACCCTCACCTCGTCACCTGAGCCTGCCTCGCTGCTGGTCTGAAAGTAACAACGGTAACTCCAAGAATATGAGAGATGATGAGGCCATCCGTGGTCGTCCAGCCCAAACCCCGCATGTTACAGGGAAGACACAGAGGCCCAGGAGAGGAGGAGCATTCCAAGGGAACGCTCTCCCACCATACCCCTGGCCTCTCTGCCTGCACAATGAGCCGTGGTCCTCATGGCCCTGGGTGGGACCATCAGCCATCCTGAAGTCAACACTTACGCACTGACGTCCCCTCCCCCCTGAACAGTGTCGTCCTTCACCACAAAGGGCACCCAACCACTATCCTACTGAAACATGAGACAGTGGAGAGCCAGACAGCAGTACGGGGCCAGGGGTGGGGGTGCAGTTGTCCAAGGTCATCTGCTGCCCGGTCAGAGATAGGACCGGCCCCCGCCTCCCCACTTCCCAGGACAGAACCTGCAGAGTTTGTGGCATGTTCTCATCCCTTGTTCCTGGGAGACTGGCATTCTGGGAGTGCCACCCTTGTTACCGACAGGGGATGGGGGCTCAGAGAGGCCCGGCCCCTCCACCCCTCGCAAGTGGCCAGTGGCGAAGAGGGAGGGGGCCTGGTTTCCCGGAGGTTGGCCTGCTGCCTTGTCCCCCCACACTGCCCCTTGCACGGAGAGGATGGCATTCCGCAGAGTATCGGGAGCCTGGCCAACAAGTGTAAGCAAATCCAGTTTGCTTCCTAATGAGTCAGGGGGCCGGTGAAGGTCCAGCAGGTGGACGTTCCTGGCACCCGGCGTCCTCCTCTGTTCCCCCTGAGTGTCTTCACTGTGTGCAATTGCCCCTGACGTCCCAGCACACCGCCCCCGCTGGACCGCAGGGCTCCTCTCAGGATGGGCGGTGCAGGGTCCACGGTGAGCCCCGCTGATGCCCCGTCTCAAGACCTCACCCTGTGTCGCAGGACTGACTGTTGGGGTTGAGCATAAGGCTTTTAAGCTGAGAAATTGTTGCCCGCAAACAAAACAGGGGTGGTGTCAGTGAGGAAGAAGAGGAGGGTGACTGTCAGTGGGCGTCCCGCTGTCTCTGGCTGGACACTGACAACTTCATTTTCTTGTCTGTCCCCTCCTTGCACCCGCAGGGCTCAGATGCTGTGGTTGGGCAGGGAGATGCCGACCCTTTGCAGGGTCCCCATGTGAGTGGTTTGTGGGGCCAGCCAAAGCCCCGACTCCCTGCCCCAGGGCACCCCACAGCTCCCCAGCTCTGTGCTGCTGTCTCCCATTCGCCTTCTCTCTCTGCCCCTGTCCAGTTCTCCTCCTTTCTAGCCCCTGGACCAGCCGGATGGGCATGTTCCCGCAGCCCAGAGATGAGCAGCTCACCCCCACCCATATGATACTCCCTCTCTTGAGTCCTATTAGTGGGATGTTCCCCAGGGTCACCTTAGTGGATGACGTTGGAGCAGTGTCTGTCAACATTCAAAATGCACATACCCTTTGTCCCAGCAAGTTCACTTCTGGGAGTCGGTCATTCTGAAATACTTGAGAGTGCAAACTATGTAAGGATCTTCACTACGATGTTATAGGATCTTCGCTATCATGTTATTTGTAATAACAGATTGGAGAAATCCAACTCTCCATCAGGAAGAGGTGGATTACCTAAGCTACTGCACATCCATAAAATTGAGCATGAAACAGCCATTGAAACAATTGATTTTGGCCTCCATGCTCCGACTTTGGAGAAAGTCTATGGTATGTTTTTGGATAAAAAAAAGTAGGTTGCTGAAAAATAGGAACAGCATGCTAATGATTTTAATAATCTTGGTTTGTACACAGATAACTATCTGAGGGATGTACGCCATATTAAGAGACCCTCAGAGAGCCCCTCATGTGCTGAGATCGTCGGAGCACCTGGGCTCTCCATCCCTGCCCACGGCCTTGTGTGTCCGAGGTCCCATCACTCTCACTGACATCATCAGCATTCCCACCTCCTCTGGGTCACTCCTGTTGGTCTGCAAACACAGCACGGACTCTGTAATCCCCCCAAATTAGAATGAGCCAACCTGACACCTCTCTGCTCCCCTTGCTTCCCAGCCCAGCAGAGCAAGAAGCACCAAGTCCCCTCCTTCCCTTTACTCTTTACTCCGCTTGAACTGGATTTCAGCTCTCCACTGCACCTGCTCTTGTTAAGGTCACCAGTCACCGATGCATTGATAAACCCAACAGTCAACTTGCCGTGACACTTGGCCTAACAGTATACAGCACAGCAGCTCACTCCCCCCAGAAACCCTCCCTTCTCTCTGCTTGGGGATCCTGTCTTTCCCTGGTTCTCCCCCTGCTTCCCTGACTCCTTGTCTGTCTCCTTGGCTGGTTCTTTCCTGGTTCCTCAACCCATAAACTTTGTACTGTCCCTGGGCTCTGCCCTTAGTTCTCTCCTTCTTGTTCTCCCTCAGCCCCTCAGGGACCTCACCAGACTTACGTGTGGCCTTTCCATGCCATTCATCGGCTGATGGTCCCAAATGTACGTCTCAGCCTGGACATCTCTCTGAGCTCCAGGCTCATGCATCCAACCACCTGTTCCTCTCTCCCCCTGCCCTTTCTTTCTACAAAGTCACATATTACCTCTGTAATTTACACGTGTGTGCGAACCAGCCTTACAAGCAGAGACTATTTACAAGAGAAAGCAGTTCCGCACGTTATAGAATGATGTGCCCAAAGCCTTTCTTGAAACGCTGCACTCTCCAGGGGCCTACAGACAATGATTTTTATTTATAAACACATTACCTCCATGCTCCAATGCGACCCTTAAAAACAAGCTCAATTTCTGTCTCACATTCGGTCCGATTCCACCAGTATCTTCCCAAGTTCTCCCAAAGAGCTGGACACCGTGTTTGGCACTGTTGGGGACCAAAACGGAGTCAGATCCATGTGGCGAGGAAAAGGCACTGCCGACTTGCAGAGAAGGCTCTTTAGAACGTGGCCTGGGGAGGGGTGCCTGGGTGGCTCAGTCGGTTAAGCGTCTGCCCTCAGCTCAGGTCATGGTCTCAGGGTCTTGGGATCGAGCCCAGCATCAGGCTCCCGTGGGGAGCCTGCTTCTCCCTCTCCCCCCTCCCCCCATCATGCATGCTTACGCTCTCTCTCTCTCAAATAAATAAATAAAAGCTTAACAAACAAACAAACTTCGCCTGGGGAGCCGATGTCACAGGAAGGTTAACCAGATCCTAAGTGTCAAAAGCACTTTGAGGTGGTGGCCCAGAATGAGGCAGTGGCCCTTAGGACTTGGTCCTTGCTCACACTAGCTGGGCTTCTCTGAGCCCTCCTCCCCACTTTTCACTTCCCCGACTCTGCTTTAGCCCCAGCCATCTCCCACACCCCCCATTCTCCCTTTGACCCATTCTGTCACTGCTGCACAGATCTGAGGGGCGCTCAGCTTTCCCCACCAGCAGCAGTCACTGAGTAAATTCTGGGTTCTCTGACGTAATGAGTATCCAGCCGAGTTTCTCTCCGACATTGCTCAGGTTGGCGAGGCAGCCAGAAGGGACATGGCTACAGATGGAAAGGTGGCTGAGGGCCGGGAGAGGGGACAGCTGCTCTGCCCCCTTCACCATCACTAGGTATTTTCCACAAAAGTGGAGCTTCTTGAAAAACACTGGATAACACCTTGACACGATGATCTGTGAAGCTACTCGAAAAAGGCATTAATGAAAACAAGTCCCAGGTACACCCAGAGGAAGCCAGTAAGGAGCAAGCAATGTCTTTCTGGAGCTCTCGTGAACCTACCCAACACACACCCTGCCTTTAGTCCACCCTCAAGTTGTCCTCCTTATCGTAGATCCTGCTTACATCTCCACTGTTTGGGGGTTGTGAATCCCTGGGGCGGTTTTGCAATGAGACCTTTCTTTTCCTTTCTTTATTTTCCTGCAGGAGAGCAGGCTTGGGCCCCTGAGCACTGAGTGCAGCTGAGACGGATGGTGGTGAGGCCATCAAGAATGGTCTGCCTTGGAGGAGGGGCTGCATGTACAAAGGCCCTGTGGTGTGGTGAGCACGACATCATCAGGAAGCATTGAGTGATAACATCACTCAAATCACACACATCCCACCAGTGAGGCCAGAGCCCAGTGGAAAGAAAGAGAGAGAAAGGTCATACTGTGAGTTGACTAAGACAGATGGACCCCGGAGGGCTTTAGAGACCAAAGAGACATATTTCGACTCAGGGGGATACATGGTGGAAGTATCCTTGACTGGAAGGAAGCCATGAGCACAACCCTCTTCCCAACATCACAATGGCTGATGGACGGGGAATGCACTGCAACGGGGGGTGGGTGTGGGGAGGAGAGGTTGGGCAGAGAGAATGCAGGGACACCAGTCATGACACAAGCATGCAGACAGGAGGTGCTGGAGCTGGAGCTGGGGCAAGTGGGCAGCTTAGCCAGATACTTAGGACACAAGGTCATTGGGGCTTGGAGAGAGGCGGGGTGTTGGAGGTGATGTGGAGGGAGGTATCAAGGTGGCTCCTTAGGTTTCTTACTCCAGACACTGCATGAGTGAATGGAGGTGATGACAACAGAGCTCCAGCTGTGGAGGGAAGACTGGGAGCCCAAACTTTGAGAAATTACATTTGAAATGCTTTTTGAGATGTGCAATTGTGTGTGATGGGGAAAACCATCCATTTACCATCTCCGTAGTTTTGTCTTTTCCAGAATGACGTATCAATGGAGTCGGAGTACGAGCCTTTTCAAACTTCTTTCATTTAGCAATACATATTTAAAATCCACTCATATGTTTTTGTGGCTTGATGGCCCATGTATTTTTAATCACTGCATAATATCTCATTATCTGGATATATCCCAGTCTGTTTCTCCGCTCGTCTATTGAAGGACATGTTGGTTGCTTAAGTTTGGGGCAATTGTGAACACAGTTGCTATAAATATTTGTATGAATTTGTGTGTGTGTGTGTGTGTGTGTGTGTGTGTGGTTATAGTAGTAAATCGCTAGGAGTGTGCCTATTGGATCAGACAGTAAGACTATGTTTAGCTTTGTGAAAAACTGCCAAGCTGTCTTCTAAAGAAACGGTACCATTTTGTATTCCCACCAGCAATGACAGAGGATTCCCGTTACTCTGTATCCTTGCCAGCAATTGGCATTATTAATTTTTTAAAAAATTTAACTTTTCTAATAGGTATGTAGTATTATCTCCTTGTTTTTTTTTTTTTAAATTTTTTTAAAGATTTTATTTATTTATTTGACAGACAGAGATCACAAGTAGGCAGAGAGGCAGGCAGAGAGAGAGAGAGGAGGAAGCAGGCTCCCCGCTAAGCAGAGAGCCCGATGTGGGGCTCGATCCCAGGACCCTGGGATCATGACCTGAGCCGAAGGCAGAGGCTTTTACCACTGAGCCACCCAGGCGCCCCTCTCCTTGTTGTTTTAATTTGCAATTCCCCAATGACAAATGATGTTGAGCATCTTTTCATACACCCGCTGGACATCTGTATGTCTTCTTTGGTGGCGTATCTGTTCAGATCTTTCACTCATTTTTTTTTTTAACTGGGCTGATTGTTTTTTTATTGTTGAGGTTTCAGAGCTCCTTGTATATTTTGGATATAAATCCTTTACCAGCTATGGGTTTTTCAAATATTTTCTTTCAATGTCTGCCTTATATTTTCATTTTTTTAAAAAACAGTGTCTTCCTCACAGCAAAATTTTTCAGGTTTAGTACACTTCAACTAGTCAGTTGTTTTCCCTGTAAGGCGCTTTTGGAGTTGTATTTATAAACTTGCAGCCAAACCCAAGATTACTTAGCTTTTCTCCTGTGTTTTCTTCTAGAAATTTTATAGTTTTGCATTTTACAGGTAGGTTTATGACCAAGTTTGAGTCAATTTTGTGAAAGATATAAAGTCTGTGCCTGTTTTTTTTTTTTTTTTTTTTTGTGCGTATGGATGTCTAATTGTTCCAACACCATTTGTTGAAAAGACTATCCTTTATCCATTGGTTTCTTTTGCTCCGTTCTAAATATCAACTATATTTATGTGGGTCTATTTCTGGGCTTTCTGTTCTATTTCACTGATCTATGTGTCTAACTTTCACTGTCTTAGTTACTGTAACTTTATTGTTAGTCTTGAAATCAGATAGCACAAGTCTTCTAAATTTGTTCTTTGTGGCAATTAAGTACTGTGACAATTCTTTATTATAAAGGTAAACCCTGATCCTCACCATAGGCTTATCGGTAGGATTTCTGGTAGCACGCACAGGCACCAGGACTGTCAAACTTTTTGGATTCGCAGCACTGCGAAACAGCTACCAACAGGGTCTGGTTGTACTGAATGCAGAGGTCTTTGATCTCCTTCTCCACAGCCTCATCCATCTATTTCTGATAATAGCCACCAGGGCTTTGGAGATGGAGTGGCCAATTTCAATTGTGTAAATCTGAGCCACGTGACCTTGGACTCGGTTGTCCACAGCAAATCGCTCCTTGCCCAGACACAAAGCAGGTTCACGGGGATTGGACTAACATGAATCAAATGATGTCTTAAAGAAATGTACTGGTACTGCAGTGTGCCTGACATGATCATCTCCAGGGGCTGCCCATTCATCTTGATGAGGCCACTACCCTGTTTGCAGTGCGCCACTGCTGTGATTGTCTTCTTGCATTAGAGGACCTGCACGGACTGTTGCACGTCATGACTGCTAAGTAGATTGGAGCTCCTCATGGGGCCAAGCCACAGCCAGGAAAAGCTGCTCTTCTTTTTCACTATTTTGTCGACTGTTCGAGGTTCTTTGCCCTTCCATGTGAATTTCAGAATCAGTTTGCCATATCTGTGGACTACCTTACTGGGCTTTTCATTGGTATTGCACTGAGTCTGTATATCAGGTCAGGAAAAATCGACATCTTAGCAGTGTCCGGTTTTTTAATCCATGAATGTGGACTGGCTCCTTCACTTGGGTTTAAAATTTTTTTTTCATGTTTTAAACTTTTCTGTACACATATTTTGTTAGATTTATACTTAAAGTACTTCATTTTTTTTTTTTTTTGGTGCTGTTTATAGTTTTTTTTTTTTCTTCTTCAAATTCTGATTATTCCTTGATGGTATATGGGAAAGCAATAAACTTTTGTATATTGATCTTGTATCTTATGGTCCTGCTATATTAATTAGTTCTGATAGGGTTTTGCAGAAATTTGGGGGGGGGTTCTGTAGAAAATTATGCCATCTGTGAATAATATATTTTTATTTCTTTTTCTTGTCTCATTGCACTAGCTACAACTTCCAGTATGATGTTGAATAGGATTTTTTTTCCCTTGATTTTGATCTTAGTCTCACCAGTAAGTATAGTTTAGCTGTAGGGTTTTTGATAGATGTTCTTTATTGAATTGAGGAAGTTTCCTCTATTCCAAATTTGTTAAGAGTTTTTCCTTTCCCTTCCTCCCTATCTCTCTCTATTTCTCCCTTTCTTCCTTCCCTCCCTCCCTCCTTTCCCTTTCCTTCCTTCCTCCATTCCTCTCTCTCTTTCTTTCTTTCTTTCTTTCTTTTCCTTCCTTCTTCTGTGAGAATGAATAGGCATTAGGTTTTGTCTTTTGCTTTTTCTGTAACAATTGATATGATCATATGATTCTTCTTCTTGACTCTTTCGATATAGTGGGTTACACTGACTGATTTTCAAATGTTGAACTAACTTAGCAACCTGGAATAAAGCCTACATGATTGTCCTTTATAATTCTTACTATACATTTTTATATTTTCTTGGTAATATTTTCTTGGTAATTTTTGCATCTATATTAAAAGATATTTTGGTCTGTAGTTTTCTTTTGTTATAGTGTCTTTATCTGCTTTAGGTATTAGGATAATATTGGCCTGATAGGATGAGTTAAGACAAGTTCCCTCTGCTTCTATTTTTTGGAAGAGATTGTGATGTAAACATTTGGTAGAATTCACCAGTAAAACCATTTGGGCTTGGTGTTTTCTTTTTTGGGGGGTGAGATTTAAAAATAAATATTGATTAACTTTCTTTAATAGATATATGGCTATTAAAATTATTTGTCTTTCTGTGAATTTGTAGTTTGCATCTTTCAAGGAATCTGTCCATTTCACATAAGTCATCAAATTTGTGTACCCAGAGTCATTCCCTTAGTATCTCTTTAGTGTCAATGGGACCAACAGTGATGATCATTCTGATATTGACAATTTGTATATTCTTACATTTCTTTTCTTGTTTAGCCTGACTAGAGAGGAGGAAAAAACTCTCCTTAAATGATAAAACTGCAAACTGCAAGACCAGGTTTTACTAGTGTTCTGTAGTTTTTTTTTTTTTTTTTTTTTTGTTCTTTGACACACAAAATATTTCAGGAACATAATAATTGTATAATATGATGGATTATCATATTTCAAAATAACAAAAAGTTTTGAATGCTACAATCTCTTCATATTAAGAAGTTTAGAATTTTAAATTTTCAGCAGTTAACTGAGAATCTACTATGTGCCAAGAACTGTGCTGAGCCCTCAGGTATAATGGTAAACAAAGGGGTTATGGTCCCTGTCTTCACGGGGATTGGACTAACATGAATCAAATGATGTCTTAAAGAAATGTAAAGTTGCTACTGTGGTAAGTTATATCAAGAAAGGTATAATAAGGTCTATGATATTAATTCATAGAGGGATCAGGTCTGGCTCAGGAAGGCTTTCCTATGGAAGAGGCAATTGAACTGAGGTCTAAAGATTGAGCAGAACTAGGCAGGGAGGGAAATGTGTTCCTGGAAGGGATGCTAGCACAGGCAGGAGCATTGAGGTGGGAAGAACCTTGCTGCTTTGAAGTCCCAAAAGAAGGCCAGCCTGTTTGGGGTGGAAATAAGGTATGGGAGAGCAGAGGGAGTTGAAGGAAGAGAGGGCAGGGCCTGGCCATGCTAGAGTTCTGCCTCCATGCTAAGACTGGGGCAAATCACTGAGGCTGTTCTCTCTTCTTTCCCTTTTCTCAGAACAAATGAGAGCTGGCAGAGAAAGAAGGGAGAGAACTGTGTTTGTTACTTATCGTTTTCCTCATTTAGCCATTTCTATGGGTTACAGAGTTAGGAGTAAGTTATTTATTTATTTTTTTAAGATTTATTTATTTGCAAGAGAGAGAGAGAGAGAGAGAGAGAGCGAGCATGCATGGGAGGGGCAGAGGGAGAAAGAGACAGAATTCCAAGCAGACTCCCTGCTGAGTGTGGAGCCCGAGATTTGGGGCTCATTCTCACGACCCTGAGATCGTGACCTGAGCTGAAACCAAGAGTCAGATGCTTAACCAACTGAGTTATTTCTTAAGTAAACAGTTTTACCGAGGTATGATTCACAACAAAATTCAACAATTTTAAGAGTACAATTCACTGATTTTTGATAAACTTACAGAGTCGAGCAGTCATCACTACAATCCTGTTTTAGAACATGTTTATTGTCCCAAAGCTCCCTTCTATTTGTTTGCAGTTAAGCCCTGCTTCCACCCTCCCCTCCTCCTGCAACACACTTATACAGTGTCCTCAGCAATCATTGGTCTGATTTCTGTTTCTATCAATTTGCCCTTTGTGGCTGTTTCAAATAAAGAGAGCCCTATGGCATGTAGTCTTCTGCATTTGGCTTCTTAGCATAATAGATTCGAGGTTCATCCAAGGGTAGTGTGTATCAGTGGGTCTTCCTTTTCATGGCTGAGTAGTATTCTGTTGGACGGATAACCATGCTTGTGTATCCATTCACCAGTGGATGGATGTTTGGGTGGTTTTCACATTTTGGCTATTGTGAATAATGCTGCTATAAATGTTTGTGCATGAGTCATTTGGTAGACATATGTTTTTTATTTCTCTTGGGGGGATTCCTGGGAATATGGACAGGCTGAGTCTTATGGTAAGTTTCTATTTAGCTTTTTAAGAAACTGCCAGGCTGTTTTGACAAAGTGGTTGTACCTACATGTATGTGTGTGTGTGTGTGTGTGTGTGTGTGTGTGTATATATATATGAGATTTCCTGTTTCTCTGCATCCTTATGAAATTGTGTTTTAAAAAAAAAATTGTAGACATTCAAGTGGGTGTGTATTGGGATCTCATTGCTGGTTTTTGTTTGCATTTAACCTAATGACTAATGTCATTAGTTGAACATTTGAGCATGTTATTATTACCCAATTAGCCATTCATATATTTTCTTTGCTGAAATGTCTACCCAAGTCATGGACCATTTTTTAATTGGGTTGTTTGTCTTCTTCTTATTAAATTATAAGTGTTGTTGACATATTCTGGGTTTAAGACCTTTACAGCATGCAGTTTACAAATGTTTCCTCCCAGTCTATGGATTGTCTTTACATTTTCTTAATGGTGTCCTTTGAGACAAATGTTTTGAATTTTGATAAGGTAAAGTTGCTGATTCTTAATTTCTTTTTATTTTTATGGATCATGTTTTTAGTGTTTTTTTTTTTTTTTAAATTAAATTTTAGAGCAAGAAAGAGCATGAGCAGGGGGAGGAGAAGAAGGGGCGGGAGAAGGATGGGGAAAGAATCTCAAGTGACTCCACACTGAGTGCAGAGCCTGACACAGGGCTCGATCCCACAGCCCTGAGATCATGACCTAATCTGAAGCCAAGAATTGGACACTTAACCAACTGAGCCACCTAGGTGCCCCCTTCTGGTGGCATTTCCAAGAACCCTGCCTAATATAAGGTCATGAAGATTTATTCCTTTATTTTCTTCTGGAAGTTTTATAGTTTTTGTTTTTATGTTTAAGACTTTGATTCATTTTGAGTTAATTTTTGTGCATGGCATGAAGTGTGTATTTGAGTTCAGATGAATAGCACTGTTTGTTGACAAGATTATTCTTTCCTCATTGAACCGCCTTGGAACCTTTGTTGAAAATCAATTGCCCATAAATTTAAGGGCTTATTTTAGGACTCTCAGTTTCCTTCATTGACCCAGATGCCCGTCTTTGCTCCAATGCCATGCTACCTTGGTTACCATGGCTTCACAGTATGTTTTAAAATTGGATAGGGTAAGTTCTCCAACTTTGTTCTTTTTCAAAATTGGTGTTTTCTTGGTCCTTTAACTTTCCATATGAATCCTGGGGTCAGTTTGTCAAGTCGGTAAAAAACCTTATTGAGGTTTTGATAGGGATTGCCTTTAATCTGTGGATCAATCTGGGGGAGAATTGCCAAGTCAACAACACGGAGTCTCCCAGCCCTTGAACCTGAAATGTCTCACATTTTATTTGGATCTTTAGCAATGTTTTCAGTGTACAAACCTTATTTTTCACTTGTTAAATTTACTCCTAAGTATTACTAAAGATTTTATTGTGAATGGCCATTTGTTTATAGTTTACTGTCACCACCTCTGACTGTTAGCTCCTTCTCTCAGTTTCTTTTTCTGGGAATTGACCTCATCCTGAGATGGTGCAGAACCGGGAAATCAGGAGGGGTTCACGGGAGCATGTTTTGCCCCGAGCTGGGAAGGAAGACCCCCGCCTCGAGTTTTCCGCAGACCTAGACACCAGCTGGTTGCAGCTCAGAGTACAGTTAGCCTTGATACATGTACAGTTAGTGCCAGATAAATGACAGGGCTGTCCTGTTAGATAAGAGAACACAGAATGGTGGGATCCACAGGATGTGACGCTTGGGTGTCCCGGTGGGCAGTGACATCACAGGGGTCCTTGGGAGGCAGCAGACCCTGACTCAGGCCAGAGGCTCAGGGATGAAACTGTGAGCTGAGCTGTGGGCTGGGGATGGGTGTCCCAGGCAGGGAGGGGTTGGTTCTGTATGACAGGGCAGCCACTGAGGCTCAGGCAGCTCTGGGCAGTGGGAGGAGGATGCCTTTCTCACAACGCCATTCACCCACGTGCACCGAGTGCCCACCATGTGGCAGGTGCTGAGCTTCCTGCCAAGCCTGGGGCCAGGCTGGAGATGCTCAGCTTCTCTGGGGCATAGTCACGAGCCTGTAGCCCAGGCAGGGAGGGGGGGCAGTGATTTCAGGGCAGGGAGATGAGGCAGCCTGAGGGAGGACCTGAAAGAGGCTCAGGTGGAGCTCAAAACCTATCAGACCAATGATTGTAAGCAACTGTTGAGTACCTACTGTATACTCTGCTGTGCTTTATCTCATTTCACTCCACAAGGAAGGAACTGTTACCACCTTTATTTTATGGACGAGGAAACAGACTCCAAGAGCTGAGGGAGCTCTCTGAAGTCTCCCAGTTCAGAGGAGGCAGCACTAGCATTCGTGGCCAGGCTGGCTCCAAAGTTAGAGCCACGATCTTGTGCTTCTTTGTTGAATGGGGCCCCTGGACGAGGGTGACAAGGACCCTGAGGGGCAGTGAGGGACAGGGACACACCGGAAGGAGGGACTTCAGGGACAGCCTACCCTTTCCCATAGCAGGAATCCTGCCTCCTTCCAGGGCAGCTAGATGCCTCCTCACCTGGTGGCCAGGCCAGGGAGACTGTGTCCAGGGGTCACATTGGAGTCACCACAGCAACAATGAGGCCTCATCAGCCATGGATTATGAAGGGCTTGATAATGCTCCAGTGCCGGGTTGGGGGCACCGATGCTCTCCTAGCTGCTGCATGAATGAATAAATGAATGAATGAATGGGAACTTTATTTCTTTTACACGTTGATGAGACATCTTATCCTCATTTTTATCACTGAGAAAGCTGATGCTCAGAGAGGTGAAGCTACTTGCTCAGAGTCCCATAATGGATCAAAAGCAGAGCTTGGACTTAAACTCACAGGCAGAAAGCAGTGCTCTGGGTGTCAGTGGTGGGGACAGGGAGAAGGACCCAGCATTGGGCTTCCTGGTCTCATCTCTCGCCTCTGGCTCCACCCCTAAAACACACACCCCATCCTTCAGCCATTCCAAGCCCGGTGCTCTTCCTTGAACAGCCCAAATGCTTCCGAGCCTCTGGGTCTTTGCATATGCTGTTCCCCCTGCCTGGAGTGCCCTTCCCACCATGACCCCCAGACAAACGCCTCCTCCCCAATCTCAGGTCAATATCACCTCTCCCGCGAGGCTCACCTGCCCTCCCCAGGCAATGCAGACAAGCCCTGCACGCCCCCCCCCAACCTGGCTCCTGCCTCTGGCTGTCCCAGACTTGCCTGTGCCTGCTTGTCCCTCATGTCCCTCGCCTGCCAGGCTCAGAGCTCCCTGGGGGCCTGGGCTGCAGCTTCCTGAGTGTTAAAGAAATGCTCCTGGTGCCTGAACAAATGAGTGTTGGAATGCAGGGGCGGGGATGCAGGGGAAGCTGAGGGGCCCGTTCAGTGTCTCCCTGTCCTCTTGAAGTGTCAACACCATGGCCACCAGCTGCTGTGACACAAAAGGTGTTTCTGGGACTGGAAATGGCAGGAAAAGTTCTCTTGGTCCATCCTCTTGCCTCTAGGCAGGAAGACAATGTCTTTCTTATTTTATAGATGAATCAGAGAGGTCATCCTCCCTGTTCATGGTCACACAGTCAACACCTGCCAAGAATGCTGATTTCCGATAACAATAACCATCACCGGCCACAGTAACAGGAGGAGCCTGGCAGTGACCCGCATTGTGTGCCCAGCATGTGCTCATCGGTCCCACCTGGTTCCACTTAGTTCAAGTCTCACTGCAGAAAGAGGAGGTGTGGGCTCCTACCTTCATTTTATTTCCATATCGTTGTGTTTCATTTTCTCCTTTCAAAAGCAGTATATACTCATTTTTTTTTTCAAGATTTTTTATTTCTATCCATGGAAAAATAAAGGATGCTTGTTTGAGGCCTTGAAAGTTTGAGGCCTTGGCAATTAAGTATATACTCATTTTTAAAAATTTTTAAAAAATTTTTTATTTCTTTTCAGCGTAACAGTATTCATTGAGTATATACTCATTTTAAAATGTCATACAATAGAGACAATGAGAGCCTCCATTACCCATGCTGATTCCCATTTCACAGATGAGGAGACCAAGGTTCGTGGTCCTTCTACACAACACAGTCTTTTCCGCTATGAGCATGCTGCTGGGCTCTCTGTTCGCCTGACATGACCCCAGCAGCTCGGTGACTCCAGGGAGAAAGCAAGACCCTGGGGAAGTTTCGGGCAGCTGGAAACAATGGGCTCACTTGGGGATATCTTTCTTCAGGCTGCCACCAGCCAACCTATATTCAGTTGGGCCACACGCGGTGGTCCCCTCCTCCCCACTCAGGGACAGCAGAGAAGAGCAATAATCTTGACAAAATCTAAATAGCATTGTCTTGAGTTAACTGGAGGGGAGACTTTATGCAGGGGCTCCTGAGGAGTCCATAAATCTGTGGCTGATGAATTACCTGGGCAGGTGCCTCTGCCACCGGCATCCTCGCCGAGGACCTGAGTGGGATAATTACTTCCCTGGCGCTGGTTATCTGGAGTGAGCTGGTCCATTTTTCTCTTTTATTGCCATTACACTTCAGGAAAGTGTCTGCTGAAGTCCCCCAGGCCACCCCCCCCTTTTCTAAATGTTGGATTTATTTGATGACTCCACCAGGCTGGGGCTGAGGACAGAGCGGGCCCTGCAGTGCCTGTCCGTCCCAGGGTCCTCCCCATGGCTGTGACAGGTGGTGATGGGACAGCCCGCTATTCATAATCATCATCCCATCAGGGATGCCATAAATTTTCCTCCCCCTACCCTTGCTCTGTGGATGGCTGGGTCTAACTCAAGGTAGCAAGAATGGACGGAGGTGAAGGCTTTTCCAGCCTGGGGAAATGTAGTCGGGGCAACCAGGCACAAAGCTGAAATTTGAGGTTTAGTTATTAAAGGAAGATGGGGAGAATCTATTGGTGGGGCCCTGGCAGAGTAACCACGTTAAGGAATATAGAGAGGGGAGTGTTTCTGGGAATTGGGGGGGCTGGCAGTGGTGGGAGTCGGGGAGGAGAAGGGCTATTCTGTTCTCTCCACCTTCCCTCCTTCCCCTCCATCTTTCTCAACCTTGACATTGATATGTGGTTCTCTTATTGCCTTAATTTGGATCTCCCAAAGTGCTCCCTGGATCACTGGTTAGCTCCAGGATCCCTCAAACTAGTGAGACCCTCTGAACATTTAGATAATTAGTTACTGTTTACACAGGACAGAGTTTTATCCGTCTGTGGCAACCATTGTTGAAACTCCCTATTCATTCATTCACTCAGTATTTACTGGGTACTCACTCTGTGATAGATATTGTGCTAGGTGTTGGGGATACAACAGAGAGAAGGATCAGGTATGGTTCCTGTCCCCTGGAATTTAGACTATAGTGGGAGCAGATGATATAAAAAAAATCAATCATCTAAATGCATGCAAAATGACAGCTGCAGTGAGTGGTCAGGGGAGACTTTCTGGAGGAAGTGGTAAATAGGAGTTTTCAAGTAAGAGGGGAGAGAAAAGTATTCTGGGCAAAAAGAGCAGCATGTGCAAAGGCCCTGGGATGAGCAGGTCAGGAGGGCCAGGAAGTGAGCGTGATTGGAACAGATAAAGGGAGGGGAGTTGGGGGAGGTATGGCTGGGGCAAGTTTTTGTCCAGGCCAGGAAGGACCTTGTTGACCATGTTGAGAAGTTCTGTCTCTCCAGTCAGGGCTGCAGGCATTTGAATAGGGAAACTTGGTCTCACAGTTGGGCAGCCTCCCAGATCCTCCTCTGCTTCTAGTGAGAGCTGAAGGCTTTGTTCTTCTTTCGCTGTTCTCAACTGTCTTTGTTTCCTGGGGTCCCACACATCTGGATTTGGGCATGTTAGAGTTAGATTCACTGCAGTTCATGGGGGAAGAAAGAATCCAGAACAAAGCATTAGGGGTAGTTATACCCCCCATCCTTGGTCAAGCACCAAACAGCCTCTGGCTGCTAACAACCTTCTCTTGGTAACCGCTGTGACTGACCATGTGCACAGGTAGAAATTGCCCCCATTAGCTCTTGCTGACCTCACTCTTGTCAATAACTGAGTGTAAAGGCTTCTTTGGATTAAACTTGGCCCTTTGAGCCTCAACATGAAAAGAGAAAGATCAATTCTTTCAGGGCACAAAAAGCCAAATCACTTTCTCTTTTGGCGAAACCACTCATCCCCATTTCAGGAAGGCTGGGGCAGGCTCTCCCAGGAGCGGACATCCCCTCTGTCTCCTTGGCTCTTCTCTGTGCTCCCGTATGCTCTCCCACCTGGGGGTAAGGGGGTTTGCTGCTGACTGTGGGCTCAGGTCCAAGTACATCCCACTCACCTGTGCTACAACCTGTGATCCACCGTCCACCCTCTTGGGACTACCATCCAGAGCACCTTCTTCAGTTTCCACTTCTTTGCTTTCCTTTGAAGGAGGAGGAGGGATATGTCTGATGAGTGAATTCGATTGACATTGTCCTTCTGGAATCTACACAATGGAATTAGGTTTGATTTTCCATGATATGGTGTAGGGCAACGTTTGCTGAGTTTGGTGTCAGACCCATTGGGGCCGCTTCTGGGCTCTGTCCCCACTTGCTGGGCCATCGTAGTCCATGACTTTCTTCCATAAGCATCTGTTTTCCCATCTGTGTGGGGATGGGGGGAGGGCATCCAGAGCACAGCGGGCTCCGGGGGCTGGAGTGTGGTGAGAGGGGACTGGGATGGGGGTGGGGGGTGGTGGTGGTGGTGGGGCGGCGGCACAGGTGTGAGTATTCGCAGTCACACGGACGATTCTATTTTATCCTGGCCCCCAGCCTCCTCCACTGATAATCTCTTTCAACGATCACATTACATTTCCTGCACATTATCATGATCCTTGTATCCATAATGATGCTCAGACTCCAAGTCAATGAAACCACACTCAGAATGGCTTGCATAACAATGACATTCATCACAGAACGTGATGAGAATCCAGGCAGGGATGAGGGTTGGTTTGGTTGATTCTGCAGCCCAAGGGGCCATTCCAGGATTTGGGGAGGATTAAGGAAGGGACCCCAGCAAGATGTCAGTGTGGATCCAAGGGAGGGGAAGGAAGAAGAGGACACCACAAGCTACTGTTGATTGAGCACTCATGTTGCATGATCTTGGGCAAACCCTCTGACTCTAGGAGCCTTAGTTTCCCTAAATGCACAATTGAGTAATAACAACCCCTACCTCCCAGGTGGTCATGAGGCTTGACGGGGAGATCTGAGCCTTAAGCGAGTTCACATACGTAGAGCGAGTCCATTGGCAGATGCGTTTTGAGTGTTGGCTATAGGACAGGCACTGAGTTAAGCTCTATGTGCCTAGCACACAGTAAATGCTCAATACATGTTATTTCTCTTTATCTATGATGACTTAGTGGGGTCCATGGCTGGAGACGAGCAGAGACTAGTGTGGATGTGATTTGATGGGAAGACCTGGGTTCAGATCTTGGCTCTGAAAAGAACCAGCTGTGTGAGCTTGGGTAGGAGACTTAGCCCTTCCGAATATAAGTGGGGTTAATAATTGTACTTGATTCCAAGAGGCGGGAGATTCGGGAAGGCTTTGTCACGGGGCACTTGCTGTCAGGCTTGTGTCTGTGAAATGCTGAATAAGTGTTGGTCATTGCTGTTCTTGCTCTGGGAAGCATGCTCATGTTGGCGTTAGTGCACAAGTGAGAGGTGCTGATGCTGGCTGGTGTCTGAGGGTGTTGTGTGAGGTTCAAGGCCAGTCCATCAACTGGGAGACGCCGGGAAAATTACTCAATCAGCCCAGAGCTCAGCTTCCTTGGTCTGTAAAAGGGGGGATATGATGGTAGATGACACTGCTGAGTTTTGACTGAACCACTGTATGTAAAGCACTCAGCACCACACCTGCCCCTCAAGCCCAAAGACATAGTCAGAGAGAGTGACGTTCATGGTTTTAGGACACAGGTGCTGGGACATAACTCCTCTGGGCAGTTTGTAAAAACTTCAGGTGGGATCCCCGCCCCAGAGACACTGATAGAGCAGCTGTGGGAGAGGCCAAGAACCTGCATATTTTTTTCCCCCTTTGAGAAGCAGAGGGCTGGTGGGTAGAGGGTCAGAGAATCTTAAGCAGGATCCACACCTAGTGCAGAGCCCAACACGGGACTTGATCTTACAACCCTGAGGTCATGACCTGAGCCGAAATCAAGAGTTGAATGCTTAGGTGACTAAGCCACCAGGTGCCCCAAGAATCTGCGTCTTTACTGAGCCTCCCAGAGGAAGCTGGTGGAGGGGCTCCTGGGTCTGGAGCTTGGGAATCCGCACAACAGTCATGCAGGGGTGAAGGAGGCAGAGCCCTGCCCTCGAGGAGCACACAGGCTGGAAGGCAGAGGCCTGCTCGTAAGGAGCTCTGGGGCGGGGCGGAACGAGGTGCCTGTTTTGGAACCAGGAGGTGGGAGTGGGAGCCCTGTGTCCTCATGCTCCTGCCTTGAGGCTCCCTAGGCACATGCCTTGTCGTCCCCAGCCTCAGTTTCCTTATCTGCTAAGTGGGGATCATGTGGGTTTGCTAGGAGGGATAGATGAGTGGCCCATGGGGAGAAATGACAGGGTGATCGTTGCAGAACCATGATTCTGCTGTCCCACACCCTCCCCCACCCAGCCACCCCACAGCCTTGCCCTCTGTCCTGTGTAGAGATCATCAGCTCCTGAGAGGGCTACCCTGGTCCCTGGGCCCTGGTCACCACCTGGTGGCAGGCTTCCTGCTGGGGTCAAGGTCAGAGGTGAGCCCTGGGGCCTGGGGGCTCCCGCGGGGGGTGGGGCACTGTGCATCTGTAGCTAATGCCTATGGAAGTGAAGTAGCCAGCCACCTCCAGGTGCTTGCCACATCACTAAATCCTGGTGCCCCTTCTCTGCACCACCGTGGCTGCCCTGTGGCCCTTTGCCTTCTGCCCCAGGGATGGGGAGGTCGGGGAGGTTGGACCTGAGTGTGGCTGCTGGGGGTGGGTGAGGAGGGAGGCTTGGTGTCCTTGAGTGGTGTGCCCAGAGTCACCTGGCAAGTCAGTGCCAGCCGGCTCCTCCCAGGCTCCCCACCATCACCATGAGACCCTCTTCCCCGGGGCGGTGTCCTGAGCACAAGAACCGCCATATCAGTCCTGTCGCTGCTGCCATCTTTCCACCTGGAAGCCAGGCCCCCTTACCTCCGCCTCTCAGTGTCCGGGGCTGCTGTATTAGGGGATTTCCTTTCAAGAGATACATAAACATGTCCTGAGAGGAAATGCAGTTTCCACGTTCTTTCCTTTTTGCCCACCATAACACGTTTCCATTTCAACTGAACGTCTTCTCCATTTCAACTGAACGTCTTCTCCATTTGCGCTTCATATTTCAAAATCTGCAATTCTTCAGGACCAGCTGGAAATGGGTTCTGAGCTGATGCTCCTCCCCCCCACCCCCAACCCCCCCCTCCGGGCCCCAAGCTGGTCTCCTCCTCAGGGCCGCTGCGCACCACCCCTCCCTCCACCGTCCTGGAAGAAGGCTTGAATGCACTTCTCTGCCTCTGTGCCTAGCTCTGAACCACCTGGGCCGTCCTCCTCTGGGCCCAGATGTCACCGGTCAGGACAGTTGAGAATGGCTGACGTGTTGTTGCAAAGTGGGGCTGATGGTTGTCATGAGCTGAACTGTGTTTCTCTGGAGTGATGTGCTCTGTCCTGACCCACACTCCCTCAGAACGTCACCTTCTTTGGAAATAGGGTCTCTCTACAGGTAACCACGTTAAAAGAGATGGTTAAGTGGGGCCCTAATTGAATGTGGCTGGTGTCCTTCTATAGAGGGGAAATTTGGACACAGGGACCAACACAGAGGGAAGGCAAAGTGAAGACACAGGGATAAGATGGCTGTCCATCAGCTGAGGAATTCTTGGAGCTCCTGGAAGCTTCAGAGACCAGGGGCAGATCCTGCCCCCCAGCACCCTCAGAGGGAGTGGAGCCTTGCAGACATCCTGATACGGGACTTGATCTAGCCAGAACGAAGAGACAAATTTCTGTTGTTCGAAGTGACCCAGTTTGTTGTGTCTTGTTACGGCAGCCCCAGCAAACTCTTACGGTGATGATGATGTGATGGCCACTAACGTGCGGAGCTGGTGGGAGGACTGGGAGCGTTGCCCTTGGTCCAGCGGGCAGGCCGTGCACTGCAGTGGTTAGGACCTTGACTTTGAAGCCGAGATACAAAATCTTGGAGCAGCTGTGACTCTGAAGGAGCTCCTCAACCTCTCTGAGCCTCAGTTTCTTCATCTATAAAGTGGGTGTAATGACAATACATATGTCGTGCAATTGTTCTGAGAATAGAAGAGTTGGTGCTTATAAAATGCTTACAGAAGGCCCCTGTGCATGGAAGCCCTCATGTTTGAGTGTGTTCCTGTGATCTGTCCCCTTGCCTCCTCTTTCTCTCCTTCTCCTTCTTCTCCTCCACCTTTCCCTTCCTTCTTTTTGTTTGACCAAGATGTTTCCCTTCTGCAAGCAGCCCTTTCTCCTCCCACGCCTGCTCACTTTGCCCTTGGACTGGCCACTCGGATGAGCTAATGTATTTCTTTTCAAACTCAGCCAGAATGAGCTGGCTTTCCTTCCACCTGTGATCAAAGAGCCCTGACCCACACAGGCCAAGTCCACCTCTGCAGCTGAGCTGAGCTGACCCCTTTCTGCTCCTGAACATGACCCCACTACTCCAGCCTCTCCCACTGGCCCCTCAGACATGTGCTGTTTCTACCTTTGTGTCTTTGTTTTGGAAGTTACCTCCTTGGAGTGCCCCCTTCCAAATCCTTCTTCTGACCAAATGCTGCCTGTCCTTCAGGGCCTCAGCACCCATGGACCTTGAAGGCAGAGCACAGAAGAAGGAAATGGACTTTGGGGCCCAAGAGGTGTGGTTTTATCCTTGCTCCCCCTCTCATTTACCACGTGATCTTGTGATTTACCCATCCCATTCACCTGCCCGGTGCAGATGGTAACACCAAGCTCACAGGGTTGTTAAATGATCTGACTGTGATGGTTCCTGAGAAGAGTCGGGTGGGCACAGTGGGTGCCTAATAATTGCTGGTTGGTAGAGTCGGTGCTGGACCGACATAAGCCAGCTCTGCCCCCGTACTTCACCTCTGGAAGGGCAGGTGGGTCCCCGGGGAAATCTCATCCGCCAGCCTCGCTCTGGGAAAGAGAAATAGAAAATTTTCTAATTCCAAAGAGTAAATGTCAGAGGCTTTGGAAGGATTCGGAGGTTCTGAAAATAAACCTGGCATACATGGGGGGAGGAGGGAAGGAGTGAGGGGGAGGAGGGGGAGCGCCAGGCGGGGCATGGAGATGAGGTGCCAAGGCTGGGAGGGATGGAGAGAAAGACAGAGATGGAGAATCCCGTGCCCCCGTGTAAAATGGAGATTTTTGGACTGGGTTAGGAGTTGTACAAGGGTGGCCTGCAGGATGTATCTGGTGGGGGATGGACTTTTCTCCCCACAAAATGTCTTCTGAAAAAAATAGAATGAGTTGGGAAAGTCTAAAAATTGGGATAGCTCACATAAACGTTTGATTTTCTTTTCTCCTAAAAAATGAAGAGGTCTAACAACCCTGGGTGTGGCCCAGATGGTTGGCTGAAGCTGGGTAGCTTCTGCCCGCACAGGGGACTCATGGCTTACACTCAGTTTTCACGGCTCCTGGTGGTCCCTCTACGCTGAGCCTGAGCCTGTCTGCCCTGTTGTGTTCCTGTCCGTTCAACCTGCCAGCCCTGACCTTGGGAGGGTTCCAGGTGGTGACCCTGGGCTGGAGGACCAGCCTTGAGATTCTGTGACTGTCTCAGCTCAGATGTCACTTCCTCCAAGAGGCCCTCCGAAACCACCTGAGACCATTCACCCCCTTCACGCGTCACCCTATGGCTCTGCCAGGAAATGACAACGGTGTACGGGCTGGCCGTCCCTGGACCAGGCTGCGCGTCGCTGAGGGAGGACTCCGAACGGCCTGGTGCTGGAGACGGATTGCTTCCGGGTGAAAGGCCAGCCACGCTGCCCAGAACGCAGGCTGCTGCTTCCTGCCTCTTCCCAAGCTCTGGGTCCAGACAGACCCTCCTGACACGGAGGGAGGTACAGGAAGACTGGCACCTGCAATTCCAGACCTGCCTCTTCTTCCCCCTCCCCCCCATCCCCTGTATCCCAGGACAGCTGTCAGGGGGCATCTGGGTAGGGGTCTTGCTGCTTCAGAATGAGCAGAAGCTTGGGGAGGCAGATGGCAAGGGGAGGGGGTTTTTACCCCTCCAGGCTGGAGTTGAAAAATAGCTCTGTCATGTTGTCACTGAGCCCATACTCTCCCCTTTGTAGGTATTAAAATGGGTAAAATGCCCCAGTCTCCTTCACATGCCTTTGAAACCCAAGCTAGGGCAGGTCTGGGGCATGGTGGGTCCTTCAGCAACATAGCAGCCGAGGAAGAGGGGTCAGGAGCCCGGTTCTGGCTTTATCCCAAGTGGCAGTTCTCTCTTTCTGTCTCTTTTAGATTTGCCCTGTTTCCCAGGGAGAGACTGAGGCTTCAAGAAGCTCAGAGACGCGTCAGATATTGTGGCCAGGAAGTCGTGGGGTTGGGGTTTGAACCAGGTCTGCCTGACTCCCGAGGCCATGTGATCACAACATAACACAGTCCCCGTGTAATGTGAGGCAAGACCTAGACACAGATAAGAAAAAAAGTGGGCGGGGGTGGGGAGGAAGAGGTGGAGCAGTGAGAGGAGGAGAGGATCTTGTCGCCAAATTGCAGGTGGTCCCTGAGAAATCACTTCTCCTTTTTGGGCCTCAGTTTCCCCTCTGAAAAAAGGGGGGAGGGGTGGACCAGATGGCTCTAAGGGTTGCTCCCCTTAGACCCAGGTCTGGGTCTGCCTCTTGGAGGGGCAACGTCCGGGCTCCCCTTGGTGGGGTGGAGCTGGGACCCTTCTGGAAGAGGCCACCTTTGGGGTCTGCCCTGACATGCGTAGAATGGGTCCCCGGGCACATGGGGCAGCTTCTAAGGAGGATGGGCACAAAGGAGCCTCATGTGGTCTCTAGTGATGGGCCATGGGGTGGGCCCTCCTGCCACGTGGGAGGGGACAGTGTGCGTTCCCTTCTCACAGGCCTGCAGCTCCCATGGAGGTCGGCAGTCACGCAGTCCAGCCCCAGAGAAGCAGAGCAGAGAGATTGTCCACTGGTCCTTCCTGCAGGTGCTGTGAGAGAGGGATGTGGTGGCTGTGTGCTCTTGGGGGAGAAGCCGACCTGCCCTCTCCGGGGACGTGGGGCCAGGTGAGCACAGCCTGGGCAGGGAGACACCGTCACAGCTCCGGGGAACCTTCAGGCTGTGAACCTCTCCCTCTTACAGTCCTGGGTGTTCCCTGGGGCTCACGGGGCAGCCCCTGGCTGCCCTTCCAAAGCACCCCTGCTCCCCAGAGCCCCTCCAGCCTGGCCCTACCTGACCCGGCTCCATGGCCCCTCACCACCCCTGTTCCCTGCTCCCGATGCCCCAGTGACTGGGAATTCCTGGTTCCCCAGTGACCTGGGAGCAGAGAGCCCTCCTTGCTCCCAGCGGGCCCCGACTACCCCCCAAGCTGAGACCAACACCTACCCTGTCCCCTGGATCTGGGTCCGGGGAGAAGTTGGGACCCAGCCTAGCTCCTGCCTTCAGAGGTCTGGGGACACCGCTGGGCATCAGGAGCCAGCGGAGGATGGCGGGACTGTGAGTCAGCCTGAGCTCCGGCCACACCCAGGCTGGACCGCAGACTCCCATGGGCTGGGGGTGACACGGAACTGGGAGGACTGGTGGCCGGCATCATCCATCCACATTTCAGTTTCGTCTTAATGGTGCTCGAGGGGTGCTCCCAGCCTGAACTCCGACACAGAGGCCTTGGAAGGGCCAGGGAGCAGAGGGAACCCCTGTTTACTGACCCTTGTGTGCACGCCAGGCCTGCACCAGGGGCATTTAGCATTGCATTAAGACAGTTCTCTTCTGAAAGTCACTGCCAATCTCTGGGCCTCAGTTCTCCCCTCTGTGAAATGGGTGTGGGTCTGGAGGGCAGTTCTCGCAGGTCCTTCCCATTCTGCGGCTCCTTTGGGCCTCAGTTTCTCCTTCTGTGAAAGCGGATGGAAATGACACCCACTTCTTGGGGGCTGTGAGGATGCAGGGAGGAGAGGATGCGGTGTGCTGGGCACTATGAGGTGCAGGGTTCAGTGCCTGCATGCAGGAGGCGCTGGTGTGCTGATGGGTGGTGGGAAGGCGTCCCGGGAGCCACTGTCTCCGAACCCTCCCCCCCGCCACCTTTGCTGCCATTTCTTGGGTGGCTGCTGAGCTGTGGGAGGTCTAAGCTTTTGCACAGCAGGTTACCCTTTTGTCCCCACAACCCACAGGGGCCGGAGGGATTTGTCTGAAACACAGGAGTGGCCTGTCCTCCTGCTGCTCAGAGCCCCTCGAGGCCCCACTGCTCCTATAGCCATGACCTGACCTTGAGCCTGTTCAGGGCCCTGGGAGCTTGGTTCCAGCCCCGCCCCTGCAGCCCCTCCCACACTCACCCAGGTGGGAAACTGAGGCTCAGAGAGGCGAGGAGACTTGCCCATGCCACCCGTGTGGTGAAATGGCCGAGCCAGAATCAAACCCAGGCCCATCAGGGTCAGTCCCTGCGCCCCACACCCCCATAGGCAATCCAGGAACGCCACTTCTGGGGTGGTGTGCGTCCCCAGTGGGCTCTGTTTCAGCAGACAAAGGCTGTGTCTACCCCTGCATCCATGTATCATGGTCCCGGGCTGCTCAGGGCAGTAAGATCCTGCCGGCCCAGGGTTCCCATGGACCCAAGGCCCAGGCATGGCTGTGGTCTGTATAGGAGCCCGCAGGAGGTGAGAGAGGCTCTGATCTGTGGCTGCCGTGTTTGCCAATGGCAGGAGAGCCGAAGGATTCATCACCAGGATGGTGGGGGCCCACCCTGAGGCCTGTGTGGGTGCTCCGGGGGCTCCTCACTGAAGAGCTAATAGGGCTGGTTGTGGAGGACGGAAGACAGTGCAGCTGATGTGTCCCTTGCCCACAGTAGGGTCTTTAGAAGCATCAAGACTTGGGCACCAAGAGGTCATTTGAGCGGTATCAAGTCATGTGTCCCCTCTGACTTTCACAGGGTCTTCGGAGGCACCCACATGCCAGCAGATACATGCCATGGAGCTGGGAAGCTTTCCTGGCAGGGGCGGCCTCAGGCCCCAGCTCACCCAGATGGGGGCAGGTTTGCAGGGGGAGCTCAGGAGTTTGTGATGCTTTGGAGATCCCCTATGGAGCAGAGCCAGTGACAGGGTCTGGCCCTGATGACTCTGGGCTGGAAAATCCTGAGGGGTCTGGAGGAGAAAGGCTGGTCCTGCCCTCCGTGTTCACATGTGAGGCTCTGGCACTCTCATAAGTGGAGTTTGTCGTCGGGGCAAAGTGGACACCCTTACCTTGATGAGGGGGCCGGCGGGGAGGTCGGATTGGCTCTATAGGGGTCCCCTCTGGGCTAAGTCCTAGAGGACGAGAAGATTCCCTGGAGAAGAGGGGACCCCAAGGACTAGGGGCCAGCCTGCAGATGCCGAGGTGCGGGGGGACGCCGTGTGGTCAGGGACCCGCAGCGTTAGGAACACTACAGTGTTGGCGTCTGGGAGGACAAGGAGGCACAGGCCCGGAGCTGCACGAGTCCGAGCAGGCAGGGCCTGGAATGCCGAGTGCAGGGTTTGCGCTTCGACCTGCTGCCCGCAGGCGCTCAGCAACTTCTTGTTTCAGAAGGCGCATGCAGCCCGGGGAGGGGGCTTGAGTGTCGGCGACGTAGGGAGGGAGACTCTGATGGCAAAGAGGTTAGTGAAGGGGCCTCCTTGAGGGTTCAAGTGCATTGGAGGGCAGGGTGGTCGTGGTGGAGTTAGCAGGAAGTGGGTGGATGTAGCCTTCTCTTCGGGCATCTAATGGGGTGTCACCATGGGGGTTCAAGGGGGTAATAAACATTACCTGCTTTCCTCCTCCTCCCTACCTGAGTTAGGAACCCGTTGAAGGAAAGATCCAGGAGTCAGGTGGATGGAGAGCAAAAAGTATCTCCTTTATTTCCGCTGAAGCTTCTGTTGGAGAAGGTGGTTCAGGTTTGCTGGCCAGTGACCTGTTGCTGTTCAAGCCCTGAGTAAATTCACCTACTTGGGTGAAGCAGGCCTAGACCCTTCAGGTGGGCCAAGCATGAGACCAGGCCAAGCAGGACTGGGGTGCTTGAGAAGTTTGGTCTTAAGAACACTGGAAGGTAAGTGTCAAATCCTTCCAAGCATTGGTCCCTTGGGCCTGACTGGCCCAACTCCTGGAATACTGTGGAGAATGGGTGAATGGCATGATGGGTTTTGAAGGGTGAATAGGAGTTCTCTGAGTTGAAGAGAAGCACTGAGGCCTAGGCAGAGGCGCTGAGGACAGGACAGGTCTGGGGAACAGTGCACACCTCCTGGGCCTGGGGTATAGTTGACATTGAGAGTTTGGGCTCAGGGTGGGGGGGTAGGTGTATTAATATTCTATTGTTGCTTTAACAAATCACCACAAATTTAGCAGCTCATAGCCACACACTTGGCTACCATAGATACCCGTAGGTGGTAGGTCAGGTAAAGTCCTCACAGCATGATAATAAAGAAATGGCAGAATGGCATTCCTTTCTAGAGACTCCTGGGGAGGGTCTGTTTCCTGGCTCAGTGGGTGGTTGGCTGAACTTGGCTCTTTGTGACTACTGGACCGAGGTCCCCATTTCCTGGGGCCCACTCCCTTGACTCCTGTGCCCCTTCTTCCATCTCCAAATCTGTCTGTGGTGCATCAGTTCTTGCTTGTGCCTTGAACCTCTCCTTCCTCTTCCATCTGGTGTTTCTACTTCTTTCTTTTACTTTCAAGTTCATGGGATTCGATTGCTCCCACCCACTCTCATCAGACTGGCATTATCTCCCATCTCAAGGTCCATAACCTTAACCACATCTGCCAAGTCCCCTTTGCCATACAATGACGTGTTCTTGGTGCCAGGGATTAACACACAGACGTCTCTGGGGTGGGGCACAATTCCTCCTGCCATAGACAGGGGAGGAAGAGAGAGCAACATTTATTATGCAGCTCCTAAGCGCAAAGGACCAAGCAAGTTTTTTAGCATCAATCAGCTTATTTTGTCCTCACACCTGTTCTGCAAATTAAAGTAGTATTATTCCCATTCTACAGACAAGAAAACCTAGGGTCAGCAAGACCCGGGAAGGCGGTGAATAGAGAGGTGTGATATGAGCTCACGTCTGCAGACTCAAGCCTGCATCCCGTCCGTGGAACCTTGGCTCCATCTAGTCCAAGGTGGGGGAAGATGGGCTGGGCCAGCTGTGAGGGGCGCAGTGCCCTCCCTCTCTCCTGATGCCCCCAGAGCCGAAGCTGCACCTGCCCCCTGCTGGAAGAGGAGGCTCCTGGGCCGCTCCCTCCCTCCTCAGAATGCAGGAGATGCCGGGATTCGGAGCTGAGCGGGATTCGGAGCAGAGCGAGCAGGGAGCTGCTGACATAGTCACGGTCACACCAGGCTGACGGATGGCACGAGAAAGAGTGACTCTGTTCTGCCATCCAGTGAGTCGAACAGGCCCAGCTAAGCAGACGGGCTTGGACATCAGCAGAGAATCGTGGGGCAGGTGCAGAGCTGGGTTTTGGGAGGAATAATATCCGCTCCACTTTGTTTGCGTGTGGGTTTAAACCATGAATTAAAAGTGTCAATCTGTGTCAGACGCCGTAGAATTGCAATAAATTATATGCTTTTTCTCCTTGTTCTAAACCACCTTCTCTTTTCTAGGTCAGGTCTTAACCCGTCCGATGTTACCTGAGAAGAAGCCAGTTTTTTCCCCTTAGAGTAAAGGTTGTTTGTCATTTCCTGTGAAAGATGCAAGTTTAGTGTGTTTACAAGGCAATGTAAGTTCTACTCTCGTGGGCGTGCAGCTGGAATGGTGAAAGCATCTGAAGCTCACTTTCTGGGGGTTCAGCTCCGGATTTCCCACTGGGTTTCGGGGGCACCTGCGGAGCTCGCTCCATCTCACATGCAGAGCGGCCTGTGGCTGCCTGAAGGGCTGGAGGCTTCTTCCCCCGCTTATGCCTCTGACCTTGATGTGCTGAGAACGCGGTTTTAGCACATTTATAAACATTTGGGTATCTTCTTCGGTCATTTATTTTTCAGTTATTTTTAGGGGAAAATAAGTTGTTTTTACGCTCTAATAAAACCGCTGTTTGGCAGCCTTGGACGTGCCTGGTGGATGTGAACAGGGTGGGAAGAGCATCCCCCACCCCGAGCCGAGTCAGCACTCTCCTGTTTCAGTCCTGGATGGGCCAGTACCTTGCTGTGTGACTTTGGGAAAGTTGCTTGCCCTCTCTGGGCCTCAGAAAGTCCTACATCATCCCTGATATTTATAATCTGAATGTTCCTGGAGTGTGAGGTTCCAGGCAAATGTGAGCTAAAACACTTTATGAAACAAGCACACTTGCTGAGTGCCAAGCATAGAGCTGTCTCCCAGCGGAGCAGAGGTTCCTTGACCTCAAGGAACACATCTTCTGGAATGAGGAAATTCACTTGGGAAGTGTGCAGAGTCACATTTATATAGACTACGCAGAACGGAAGCTCCACGTGGGCAGGGAAATCTATTCATTTTCTTCACTTCCTTTCTCCTTTGCCTGCGATGCTAATCTCAGCACCGGCATCCCTCTTGGGAATAGGGGCACATCAGACTGAATGCTGTCTTTTCCTTTGGGTGCCACTGTCACTCCTCGACACACCCCACTTTGCTCCCACCCCAACCGGCAGCTGAGCTGTTCCTGTTGAAGCCTTGTCAGTGCCTTTTTAAAAAAATTTTATTTATTTATTTGAGAGAGAGCAAGCATGCGTGGGGGGAAGGACAGACAGAGAGGCAGGGAGCCCCACACGGGGTTTGATCCCAGGAGCCTAGGATCATGATCTGAGTCAAAGGCAGACGCTTAGCAGACTGAGCCAACCAGGCACCCGTTTGTGGGTGTCTTTATTCCCCTAACCCATGTGCCAGGAGGGCAGGGACAGAGCTGGTTCCTATGCAGCTCACACTGCCCTGAAAGCCTCAGCCTGACCTCATCCATCAATACACCTGCAACACTATGCCTCCCGCCTCAAATCAATAATGCTTACCCAGTTATGTGGGAGGGCTATGATTTATTTTGCCTTCCTCTGCGTCCTTTCTGAAATGACCAGCCATCCCTCTTGCAAATGAATGCCTCACCCCCTCCTGGCTCCCCAGACCCCAGGGGGCTGGCAGGTCCCGGTGCTCCACACTGGACCCAGTCCTGAGCTAGACACATCTCACTGTCACTCCTCCCTTGCAGCCCCCGGGAGGGAGATGGCATTTCAGGGGGTTGAGTTACTTATCCAAGAATGCGCAGCTAGGAAGTGGCAAAGCTTCTGTGTGAGCTTAGGACTAACCAGTTAAAAATAGTAACAGCACTACCTGGAAATACAGAGAACAAACGGATGGTGGCAGAGGGGAGGAGAGTTGGGGGACGGACAAAATGGGTGAAGGAGAGAGAGAGATACAGACTTCCAATTCTGGAAGGAGTAAGTCACAGGAATAAAAGACACAGGGTGAGGAATACAGTGTGACCTTCTAATAGTGATGAATGGGGACGGATGCTTAGCTACACCTGTGGTGAGCCCAGAATAATGTTTCATGTCCAATCACTATGTTTTACACCTGAAATTAATGTAACATTGCATGCCAGCTACACTCAAATAAAAAAAATAGTTAAAAAATAACAAACATTTATGGAGCTCTTCTAGTGACTGGGAGGTGGGTTTGGAGAGTAGGGCCTCTGAGCAGGTTCTGGGGAACAGGTGGGAGCAGACTGTGGGAGCAAGAAGAGAAGGGATCTGTGAGTGAACACCAGGGTTGAAGGCCTGGAAGGGAAGCGAGGGGGCTGCCCGTGGCTGGAGGGTTAAGGGCTGGCTTGGAGAGGAAGCAGGGCCTGATCCCGCCAGGCCAGGGAGCTTGACAGTCAGAGAAGTTACGGAGGACTTCAGAAAGTTCTTCCATGTGGTAGGTGGAATCCTGGCCCCATCAGCCCCTTTTGGTCTAGTTTTTCCCCTGGAGCCCAGAGAATATATTCCCGTGTCACCCTGGTGACCTCCAGAGAGATAGATGGCTGTTGATGGCTGTGCCTCCCACCCACTGGATCTCTGGGTGTAAAATTTTCCATGCATGGTGTCCTCCCCCCCGCCCCCCCCCGCCATGTCATGTCCTGATGGGTGCCCTCCTACTCATCATTCAGAGTAAGTTCGATGACCGGTGGCAGTTTTTTAAAAGCTGGAGTCTGTGCGTTCTGCCACAAGCCAGACCCATTTCTCTTTGCCTTCACCTTGTTTCACCTTCAGACATGCCCACCATCAGTGATGACCCAATGGCATCCTCGTTTCCCAGGAGAGTGAGGTGCGGAGGACTTGCCCTGAGAGATGCAGGAAGACAGTGTCAGAGCTGGGCCTTGAACTCTGGCCTAGGCTGTGGTCCCACGTCTGTGCTTGAACAGGTGTCTTTCTTTTCTCTTATTATTCTCTGTTTTTCCCATGTTAAACCTTGGCAATATGTAAACAAGAAAACAAAATAACTTTAAGAAGTTGGACTGTCACATGCTTGGTCCTGGCCTCCCCGAGCCCAGGGGATGGCACTAGACTCCCTCTCATTGAGTCCTTACCTGTGCCGATGCTCCTCAGAGCCCTCTTACTACCACCTCCTGGAATCCTCCCAGAGGTCAAGGTAGCTCAGAGAGGCAAAGGCACTCATCTAGAGTCACATAGCTAGGCAGTGTCAGGCCAAGGTGACCGATTCCAGAACCCTTGTTCTGAACTCGTGGACTGGCAGAGTTCCCTGAGCCTGACTTCCAAGAAGGGGAGATGGAGTGGGGAAAACAAACTTGTGTGGGCTTCAGTGGCCAGAACCAGGGGCCCAAATCACGTTGCCTTCTGGCTGTTCTGTGGGCAGATGGTCTGAACCCCTGAACTGGGTGACCATTCTTACCTGGATTATGGTCTCTGTGGTTTGACTTGCCCAGACCATGTTCCTTGTGTCACTTAGAACTGTCTTCACCCGGACTTTGATGGTCTGCTGAGCAGGGCTGGGGTCTTGTGTGCTCCTGCCCCTTCCTCTCAAAGGCTAGACCAAGGCCTCCAGTCACTGATGCCCCATCCCTGCCCTATTGGCTCAGCATCGGAGGGCGAGCTTGTGCACTGTGCTTAATTCAATAGCCAATCATGGAGGACACCTGGTTTGAGGTCTTGTCCATGCAGAGTGCTGTATCAGTCAGCCTAGGCAAGACTCTACTGTGTAACAAACAGCGCCAAGTCATAGTGCCTTAAATGCCCCCCTTTTGCTAATTGCTTAATTAAGCAATTAACTAACTGCTTAATTAATAAGCTGTTAATATTGTTTATTAAGCCTACAGGTCAGTTGTGGTTTGGATGGGGGAAGCTCTGCTCGTCAGGCCACCCACAGGCCCAGGGTGACCGAGTAGCTATGATGTTAGAGGTGATGATAGCTCTGCTGCATTTGTACCAGCCTCTAAATGCTCAAGAAGGAAGTGACACACATTCCCTCTGCTCACGCAACTCATTGGCTAGAACTCGTCACATGGTCCCACTGAGCCATGGGGGAAAGAAAGTTTGGTCCCACTGTGGGCCTGTAAGGGGGAGGTATGAAAATGTTTGGGGGTGCCTGGGTAGCTCAGTGGGTTAGAGCGTGCCTTCGGCTCGGGTCATGGTCCTGGGGTCCTGGGGTCGAGCCCCATGTCAAGCTCTCTGCTCAGCGGGGAGCCTGCTTCCTCCTCTCTGCCTGTCTCTCCGCCTACTTGTGATCTCTGTCTGTCAAATAAATAAATAAAATCTTAAAAAAAAAAAGCAACTATTTGGCAAAATTACCAGGCGCCAAGGGGGTGTGGATGGTAAGGAACCTGCTCTCATCTGCTTCTTCATACCCCCTCCCACCCCACCTGGACCCAGGCAGCTTACGGTTTTTAGCAAGCTGACCACGTTGATTTTCTTCCCACTCGATACTGGTGGGCTTGAGGTTGCAACTATCCCAAGAGACTGAGGGTCAACAACGAAATGAACTGATAGTGATCGCAGAGCTTGGAAGACACGGAACTGGGGCAGGAATCCAGGTTTGTCCTTTTCTCCCAGAGCCATGGTGCCCCTTGAAGCATCAGCTAATATGGCCAAGCAGGAGGGAGGCCAAAGCAGGGACAGTCCAGTACTGTAGGCCAGTGTGAGCACCAGGATGGGGATGGTTTCAGGAGGAGCCCATCCTGACCTGACAGGTGGATGGCCTCCCGGAGGCTGAAGAGAGGGAAGGGCCAGCAGGTATCCTGTGGGGCTGAGAAGGCCCAGTGGATGGAGAAGCTGTGGAAAGTTGGCCTGGCAGTGCAGATGTGGGAGGAAGAGGAGAGGAAGGATGAGGACGAGAAGCTCTGATGGGTGGATTGGGTCCAGACACGTGGATTCTGGCATCAGACACACTTGGGTTTGCAACCCAGACCTGCCATTTCACAGCCGATCTTGAATTTGGTTAACCCTTCCTCATGTGCTTAAAGTAGACCACAGCCCCTAAGGTGCCTACGGGGTTAGGGAAGGAAACATAAGGTGCAGTGTGCAGTGTGGAAGGTGTGTAGTCAAGACATCAGCCAAGGACTCGGATAGCGAGCGGTTCCTTTGTGCAGGCCCCCCGCTGAACGCTTGTTATGAATTCGGTCACTGCATCCTTGGAACACCTGGGGAGGTACCGCTGGATGGGAACAAGGGCTGAGGCACCCACTTTACAGATGCAGAATGTGGAGGCCAGAGAGGCTGATGCCCACGGTTTCTCAGCTGGCCTGTAGCTCAGGTCTTCCTTACCACCTGTGGCCCTTTGTTTTTCCTTATGAGCCTCCAAGCTAGATAACCAAGCAAGCTCCAGGTTAAAGGAGCATGAACAGACCCAGACCCAGACCCCCTCACCCACTCCCCCTGCCCCTTTGATCTGCCAAATCCCCAGCCTGTTTTTAAAAACCTCCATTCCCCCCACCCCGAGGGGGAACCACTTCATTATGGAAGGCCCTTCTCTACAAAGGCAGGACGCGGAGGCCGATGAAACTCTCTCAGTCTGAGCATCACTTTGGAAATCGATGCGCTGTGATTGCGGACCCGGCCTCTGCGGTCCGCCCCCGTGGACTGGCAGAGCGGTGCAGAGAGCATTATTGATCTTTGGACTAAAGCGTCCTCACAAAATACAAATCTGCTATTCCTCGGCCGGCCGTCTGCTAGGGAGGCACAGGAGAAATGTTCCCCGGGGTTGTGGGGGACTGGAAGCACAGGTGCATGGCAGGACCCGCCCCCTCGCACAATGGCCTGCTTCCCTGCTTTCATCTTGATCTCACAGCTCAGACCTGCTAACTGCTAGGCCTTATACTGTCTGGCCTGTGTCACAGAGCAATAGTGGGAAAGCCATCAATAGGGTGTTAAAGATATCTCCAGCTGTGTTCAGGCTCACTGGTATGAGGGCCCTTGGCCACAGGCAGTGAGTTAACATCTATTTATTTGCCTGAGGGGAGTTGGTGGGAGGCTGATTCGATGCTCTTGTCCTGGGGCTCTCCCCCCACCTAAGTGGCTAAGGAGGTGGCTGAGGTGGAGGGTTCCCAAGGGTCTGCAGGACCTGGGGGGAAAAGACCCCAACAACATTGAGCTTAAGGGCAGAAGTGAGCAGAATAAGTAAAGGGTTTCTTTGCAACCTGATGCCCGGGGAATGGGGAGTTCCAGGAAAGGGACGGGAAGAAAAGCACTTGTCACTTTTCTGGTGGGACTAGGTCATCAGGTCTGATCTGGGGAAGATCCTGAGGGTCCATCTGCTTCATCTGGGAGATGGGGATTTGGAAACTAAAGGAGGGAAAGGCAGTCTTTTCCATGGTCACCCCACAAGTTGGTGGCAGAAAGAGAGATGCTGAGGTCCCCCATTAGATTATCAGTTCCTGAAGGGGAGATGTCTCTGTGCACAGAGCTGGGGAAAGGAGAGGGTTTCCTTCAGCCACCCTGAGGGTGCCCAGAAGTGTAGATCAGCAAACTACAGCCTCCAGGCCACATCTGGCTCTACAGTCTGGTTTTTTTTTTTTTAATTCTTATTTTATTTTTTATAAACATGTAATATATTTTTATCCCCAGGGGTACAGGTCTGTGAATCGCCAGGTTTACATACTTCACAGCACTCACCATAGCACATACCCTCCCCAATGTCCATAACCCCACCCCCCCCAAACCCCCTCCCCCCATTAACCCTCAGTTTGTTTTGTGAGAGTAAGAGTCACTTATGGTTTGTCTCCCTCCCAATCCCATCTTGTTTCATTTACTCTTCTCCTACCCCCTTAACCCCCCATGTTGCATCTCCTCTCCCTCATATCAGGGAGATCATATGATAGTTGTCTTTCTCCGATTGACTTATTTCGCTAAGCATGATACCCTCTAGTTCCATCCACGTCGTCGCAAATGGCAAGATTTCATTTCTTTTGATGGCTGCATAGTATTCCATTGTGTATATATACCACATCTTCTTTATCCATTCGTCTGTTGATGGACATCTAGGTTCTTTCCATAGTCTGGCTATTGTAGACATTGCTGCTATAAACATTTGGGTGCATGTGCCCCCTCGGATCACTACGTTTGTATCTTTAGGGTAAATACCCAGTAGTGCAATTGCTGGGTCATAGGGTAGTTCTATTTTCAACATTTTGAGGAACCTCCATGCTGTTTTCCAGAGTGGTTGCACCAGCTTGCATTCCCACCAACAGTGTAGGAGGGTTCCCCTTTCTCCGCATCCTCGCCAGCATCTGTCATTTCCTGACTTGTTAATTTTAGCCATTCTGACTGGTGTGAGGTGATATCTGATTGTGGTTTTGATTTGTATTTCCCTGATGCCGAGTGATATGGAGCACTTTTTCATGTGTCTGTTGGCCATCTGGATGTCTTCTTTGCAGAAATGTCTGTTCATGTCTTCTGCCCATTTCTTGATTGGATTATTTGTTCTTTGGGTGTTGAGTTTGCTAAGTTCTTTATAGATTTTGGACACTAGCCCTTTATCTGATATGTCATTTGCAAATATCTTCTCCCATTCTGTCAGTTGTCTTTTGGTTTTGTTAACTGTTTCCTTTGCTGTGCAAAAGCTTTTGATCTTGATAAAATCTCAATAGTTCATTTTTGCCCTTGCTTCCCTTGCCTTTGGCGATGTTTCTAGGAAGATGTTGCTGCGGCTGAGGTCGAAGAGGTTGCTGCCTGTGTTCTCCTCAAGGATTTTGATGGATTCCTTTCTCACATTGAGGTCCTTCATCCATTTTGAGTCTATTTTCGTGTGTGGTGTAAGGAAATGATCCAATTTCATTTTTCTGCATGTGGCTGTCCAATTTTCCCAACACCATTTATTGAAGAGGCTGTCTTTGTTCCATTGGACATTCTTTCCTGCTTTGTCAAAGATTAGTTGACCATAGAGTTGAGGGTCTATTTCTGGGCTCTCTATTCTGTTCCATTGATCTATGTGTCTGTTTTTGTGCCAGTACCATGCTATCTTGATGATGACAGCTTTGTAATAGAGCTTGAAGTCCGGAATTGTGATGCCACCACCTTTGGCTTTCTTTTTCAATATTCCTTTGGCTATTTGAGGTCTTTTCTGGTTCCATATAAATTTTAGGATTATTTGTTCCATTTCTTTGAAAAAATGGATGGTACTTTGATAGGAATTGCATTAAATGTGTAGATTGCTTTAGGTAGCATAGACATTTTCACAATACTTATTCTTCCAATCCAGGAGGATGGAGCATTTTTCCATTTCTTTGTGTCTTCCTCAATTTCTTTCATGAGTACTTTATAGTTTTCTGTGTATAGATTCTTAGTCTCTTTGGTTAGGTTTATTCCTAGGTATCTTATAGTTTTGGGTGCAATTGTAAATGGGATTGACTCCTTAATTTCTCTTTCTTCTGTCTTGTTGTTGGTGTAGAGAAGTGCAACTGATTTCTGCACATTGATTTTATATCCTGACAATTTACTGAATTCCTGTACAAGTTCTAGCAGTTTTGGAGTGGAGTCTTTTGGGTTTTCCACGTATAGTATCATATCATCTGCGAAGAGTGATAGTTTGACTTCTTCTTTGCCGATTTGGATGTCTTTAATTTCCTTTTGTTGTCTGATTGCTGAGGCTAGGACTTCTAGTACTGTGTTGAATAGCAGTGGTGATAATGGACATCCCTGCCGTGTTCCTGACCTTAGCGGAAAAGCTTTCAGTTTTTCTCCATTGAGAATGATATTTGCGGTGGGTTTTTCATAGATGGCTTTGATAATATTGAGGTATGTGCCCTCTATCCCTACACTTTGAAGAGTTTTGATCCAGAAGGGATGCTGTACTTTGTCAAATGCTTTTTCAGCATCTATTGAGAGTATCATATGGTTCTTGTTCTTTTACAGTCTGTTTTTGTCAATAAAGTTTTATTCGAACACAGCCAGTCATTTGTTTCTGGGCTGCCTGAGACTGCTTTCACACTACTTTGCATGCCTGAGGAGCTAGAAATTGTATGATCCATGAAGCCTAAAATATCTACTTATGTGGCCCTTGATAGAAAAAAAAAATTGTGGACCTGCTGTGTAGACACTTGCTGGAGAGTACTTTACACATAAATTATGCAGAGATTTTTATGTACATTTTAATGTTGTTATTAAAAGTCAGATGCTTGTTTCAAGTGAAAACTGACACAGATTTCCCTAAATCTAAAAGTGACAGCAGTAGCAGCAAAGCCTTCGCGGCTGTGGTCGGGAGAGGAAGAACCAGACCCCCAACCCCGCCTGGTGTCCCCTCCCCCTGTTCTGCTCCCAAGAAGGGTTGCTAGAGGAAAATAGAGGACATCCAGGTACATTTGAATTCCACATAAACAATGACTTTAAAAAAACAAGAAAGAAAGAAAGAAAAAGAGCGGCACCTGAGTGGCTCAGCCAGTTAAGCGTCTGCCTTTAGCTAAGGTCATGATACCAGGGTCCTGGGATCAAGCCCTGCATCAGGCTCCTTGCTTAGCAGGAAGCCTGCTTCTCCCTTTGCCGCTCCCCCTTGCTCTTGCTTCTCTCGCTCACTCTCTCAAACAAATAAATAAAAATTAAAAAAAAAAATTGACTCATTGTCTGACATTCAGTGTCACTGAGAGTCAGTCTGATACTTCTATTTTCCAAATCTGGCAACCTGACCCTTGACCCACTTCAGAGGAAGCACCTTAGAAAAAAATCTTTGGTCTCCAGAAAATATTTCAAATTCCTTAGCCTGGCATTCTAAATCTGTCCTTGGCGAAAGTTTGCAGCCTCATCACCCAGCCCATCCTCTCCATGTCCTTCAGCCTCCAGCTCTACGGAACTCCTTCTGGTGTCCTTCTGGTCTCCTTCTGTGCCCCTGCCTTTGCCTGTCACCCTGCCCTCCACTCTCAGCTTTGCCTCTCATAAGGTGTCTGGTGGCAAAGTCACCATGTGCAGGTAAGCTGAACCTGGGGAACAGCAGATGCAGACCTCCTTGTGTAGGTTCCTTATGAAGTGTGCCTTGTTTTGTTTTGTTTTGTTTTTTTAGATTTTATTTATTTATTTGACAGAGAGAGAGAGAGAGACATCGAGAGAGGGAACACAAGCTGGGGGACTGGGAGAGGGAGAAGCAGGCTTCCTGCCGAGCAGGGAGCCCAATGTGGGGCTCGATCCCAGGACCCTGGGATCATGACCTCAGCCGAAGGCAGACGCTTAACCGACTGAGCCACCCAGGCACCCCTGAAGTGTGCCTTATTTCCAGGGCACTCCTCCCTTTTCCTTTCCAGAAGATCAGAGCCTTTCACTGGCAACCTGCCTCCCACCAGATGAATGTAGGAAGCCGACTTCTGGAAGGCGGGCCTTGGCAAGGGCCCTGGTGGACTCATGAATCCTCCCAGCATGGGGAGCCCCAGAGGCCTCTGAGGAGCAGGAAGGGAAGCAGGAGGGCAGGGGCCTGCCGGGTGAAGGAGATGGGGGAGGCTGCCTAATGGGTCTGTTTATTTACATTCGCTCCAGGTTACCTTTAAATGGAATAAAATGATCTGCTAATCCCTTTATTTCCATTCAGTGCTTCTAGAAAAGGCTTACTTGACACTTTAGGAGGAGGAAAAAAAGATAAGTGAGAGGCATAATTTTCAGGAGATACAGCGGGATGGAGTTCTCTCAGTGAATGCCGCCATTTGGTACTTCCTTGCGTCTCTGTCAGTGAGATCAGGTGAGGCGGGAAGGAGGCAGCAAGTGTGCCAGGGTCTCCCCCTCAGGGCCCTGTTTTGGGGAGGGGTCTGTTTAGGGGAGGACTCTGGCCCCTCACACAGGCCTCCACCCCTCACATCAACCCACCCCCGTACCCCCACGGTGCAAGGCTGACACCTCCCGGCTCCTCAGGAGCAGCTTCAAAGTTCATGCAAGGGAGCAGTCCAGAGAGGGCCACTCATTTTATTTTTTTATATTATTATTTCTTTTTTCAGAGAGAGAGAGAGAGAGTGAGGGGGTGGGTGAAGGGGCAGAGGGAGAGGGAAAGAGAACTTCAAGCAGACTCCACACTGAGTGCAGAGCCCGATGGGGGCTTGATCTCACTACCCTGAGATCATGACCTGCGTTGAAATCAAGAAGCAGATGCTTAATCTAACTAAGCCCCCCAGGTGCCGCTAGAGATAGCCACACATCTTCAATACGGCATTGTTCTCTGGACCATGGCCATTTCCTTCAAAGAAGCATCTGGGAGTGGATTTGTCAAACAAAAAGCTATCTCTCTCTCTCTTTTTAAAAGATTTTATTTATTTATTTGACAGAGGGAGAGATAGATCACAAGTAGGCAGAGAGGGGGAAGAGAGAGAGGGGGAAGCAGGCTCCCTGCTGAGCAGAGAGCCTGATTCAGGGCTTGATCCCAGGACCCTGAGATCATGACCTGAGCAGAAGGCAGAGGCTTTAACCCACTGAGCCACCCAGGTGCCCCAAACCAAATGCTTTTGATGACATTGCCAGGTGGCCTCAGCTCAAGCTTTGGCTCCCCCATCTGTTCTCCTTGTGACGGTAGGCAAAATACTTCCCTATCCGTGCCTCAGTTTCTTTTTGTGGAAGATGGGGATAATAACAGCACCCACCCCCTCTAAGGCTGTTGTGAAGAATTCTAGTTTTCACTACACTGTCCAACGTGTCAGTTTTCATCTGTTAACTTAGCCCGTGGTCTTATAGGATCACCAAAATCCTTTACAAGTGATGAATTGAGGGCCATTTCAAAATGGCCAGAAAACAAGGCATTCTTTCCAATAGGATAGACATGTCTTTTGTGATCCCTCAAACAACTCAGAAAAAGTTGTCGATGGAGTAAAGATAACCCTCACTCCTGGCTCATGGTATGTTCTGAGCCCTGTGGGGGCTACCTCGTTTCCTATGCATTATAAACATTCATTGGAAAGCACCCTGGGCAAAGTTAGGGATTGGGGAAAAGGAAATAATGTAAGCACTCACTCATCAGCTTGTAGAACACATGGTTATGAAGTCCCAGCTGTGCACCAATCACTGTTCTGGGCACTGGGAATGCAGCTTGGAGAAAGACAGACAGGGGCTCCTCCCGGCAGGAGATGACATTCTGGAGCGGGAGGCAGGTCAGCAAGTAGGATCGTAAGTAGATTGATTTCAGGCCACGATGAAGGCTATGGAAGGTAAAACGGCGCTGGACCGGGCACAGGAGGAGGGAAATACGGGATAGCAGGAGGAGGGAGGGCTTCATGGAGGAGATGATATTTGAACGCAGGTCTGAACAATGAGAAGGATCCAGCCTCGCAGAAACTGAGGGACAAAGAGCTCCAAGCAGAGGGTGGCAGGTGGACACCAGCTGGACCTGTGTTAGGAACTGAGAATGGGACACTGTGGCTGGAACTCAGTGGGGGAGGGAAGAGCGGTAGGGGATGAGGTCAGAGAGGGAGAAGGGTGAGGATTCAAACTGCTGTGCCTGTTGCTGGCACACAGGAGGTCCTGCGTCACTGTTCCCTGTTTCAGAACGCTCACCTGGGTACAGAGAACATGAACGGGATGAGAGATGTGTGTTGCCAGGTGATCTCAAAGTCCTTTCCAGACTCATGGATTTGTGAATAAGAGGCTTGAAAACGATTTGCTAATTTTCGTAGGGGAAACACTCTCACTTCCAGTCCTGCTTTTATTATTAATTGATTTAACAAAACGTTTTTCCCCTAGTAACGCACATGTGTGCTGAATAATGGCCAGATGTTATTGTACTTCCAGAGATAGGTGTAAATTTCTCCATAAAAATGCAAAGGTGAATTCCAGGCTCAGAACTTCTTTCTTGAATTTGGGAGTATCTGACAGCATTCTGGTATTGGCAAAATCATAAATTCAGCAGGATTTCTCTTTTACACACGTGGTAGCTTCTCTCGTCCCGGCCCCTTGCCCTGTGCCACCCAGGGACCCGTAGGTTGGCCTGGTGTTGCCCAAGTCCAGTCCTCTCCACACTTACAGAGTTACAGGTCAGGGAGCACAGCCCCACATTTCACAAATGAAGAAACCGAGGTGAGAGGGGGGAAGGGACTTCTCCGTGATGGCTCTTAGGAACATCATCTGGGACAAGATGTCTCCTTGAAACCACAACACATGGAGAGCAGCTGCCCTTCCCAGACCAGTTCTGCCAATAACCACAATTCATTCATCAACTGATTCATTCGAAAGACAGTCCTAGATGACTACCATGTACCAGGTGATGTTCTAGGCACTAGGGAAATAGGGGAGCATGAGATTAAACCTCTGTTCTCAAGAAAGGCTGGGAGTGCGACCAGAGGCCAACCAATGGGGTAAAGCCACATTAGCCTCATTCTCATGACCATCCCTGTTTCACACGGCGCAGCAGAATCGAACCCAGAATCAGGGGCAGGATTGAAGGTTTAGCAACGCAGGTGACTCCTGAGACTTGAAGAAGGGACTGTATTTGCTGTGCATGGTGCTGAGGAAGTCATCCAAAGCAGACAGGACAGACCTGAGGCAGGGAGGTAAGATGAGAGAGAGTGCCCTGCAGACGATCGGATGTCCACAGTGCAGAGGGCAGGAGGGGTGTGGCTGGAAGGGGCCGGACAGGTAGCCTGGGGCCAGATCAGGAAGACGTTTGAACACCTGGCCAAAGGCTCAGCTCACACCGTCCTTCCAGGACCAGCCTTTACTGCCTACCTGGTTTGCCCCTCCCCCACTCTCTGTGTTTCTGGTCTGGTTGCCAATCAACGTTCACCCTTCCACTCAGGAGTGAGCACGTGACCCAGAAGTGACCAAGCACAGTACCCCTTCCAGGTGGCTACTGTGATTGGTGCAGGGGTGGGCACATAGTGCAAGCCAGGCCAATCAGAGCCCATCTCTATGAACGGCTGCCAGGGACGGAAGGGCTCTGATTCTTCTGGGCTGCTGGGAGCTTGGTGCTGTCATTGTCTATGAGCTCCCATCCGTCTGGTCATCTGGAAGAAAGGATGAGCTGGGCTTCTGACCTTGTATTATGTCCATGGAAATGGGTCTCCTACCCATGTTTGTCTGAGTGGGGAGCCCATGCTTGTAATCACTAACCACCTGGTTATATCCTTACATGAAGCAGGTGCCCCTCCTGCACCAACCCACCCCTGGCCTGACCAGGCTTTTCCCACCCCAGCCCTCTTGCCTCTCCTGACTCATCCTGAAGGAGAGGCTTTCCTCACCTCCACAGAAGTGCTCCGAAACTCTGCTCTGCTGGGGGAGGTGACTGGGATACCCTCACTGCTCCTCACAGCTCTCAGGAAGCTGGGGCTCTCTCAATAATTTATTAGGCAGACTTTCTCCATCACAGGGCCTGAAGTCCTGAAAACTTTTCCCTAGGTGGCCTGCTGGGAGACTTACAGGGTTTTACCAATCTAGTGAGCCCGGATAGACAGGAGCATCTGCTGCTCCCAAAGGGATCAAGCCTGTAGGGGGTTGATCTAAAATAGGAGAGGAGGGCTGATCTGGTTCAGGGCTGGTTATTTAGGGTTGGATTTCCAGGGTTGCCCCACTAGGGTGCTTTCTGGGTGAGGGTTTGGGGCAGGACCAGTGGGAAGTCTGGAAGCTGCTATCCCTTCCAGTGCGTGGGCAGAGCTGAGTGAGACCCTGTTTGGAGGAGGGTGGAAATTTCCACCCCTGGCTGTGCCCATCAGGGTGAAGACCCTGTAAGAGGGGACCTTGGTTACTGAGGTCCCACTCTCCCCCACCAGCCCTGGTCTCGATGAACCTGAGGATTTCCTGACACTCTATTTGAGTACCTGTCTCTTAGTTTCCACTCAACTAAAGTCAGCAGCCTTTGCAGGTCTGGCTCATAGAGCTTTCCAGCTGGAAGGGGCGTTAGAAGTCATGAGGGAGTGATCGGCTTCAGGGGTGTGGCTTGCTCGCAGCCTCAGTGCTTCTGGAGTCCTTGCCTTAGGATGCAACAGCCCACCTCTTCAGCACAGATCTGAGGCTGTCACTTCCAGCCCTGCTTCTGGCTACAGTAAACATTTCCCCAGCTTGTTGTACACCTGCGCTGCTCTGGTCCTTTGCACCCGCCTGGAGTTCTCTTCTTCTCTCCCACCTGCTGCGACTCTACCCATCTGCCAGGCAAATAGATCAGGTCTCCTCCTCCTTGGAACCCTTCCCCTCTATCTCTAGGCAGAACTTACCGCTTGGTCCTCCATCTCCTTACTGACACCTCAGCTTGAAGGTTTGCTTCTGCGAAAGACCTTCACTGACATGCTCTCCCCCCAAGGCACACGGCCGACCTGCCCATAGCCAGGATCCACACGTCACTCGTGGTATCTTCTTCCCAGTGCCTCGCCTGCCTGGCGCACTCCCGACCCACCTTGTTCACCTGTCCTTCCGGCCTCCCTGCTCCAGACACAGGCTCTTCTCTGTTCACTGCTGCACCCCAAGACCCCACGCAGGCGTGCACACAGTGAGCTGGGTGGTAGGAGCGGACATGAGCTGCCCTTTCTGGTGTCACACATCTTCTCCATGGGGACCGACCTCTGTCTGGAGCAGTGCGACCCTCGGCCCTTCCCTTGGCTCTCCTCTGCCCACAGGCCCGGGCATCTGGCCTCTCACCCGGTGTGTTTTATGGCTCTTCCCTGGGCTCCTCACAGCAGCCACGTTGTGAGAGTTTGGAGAAGGAGCGTGAAGGCCAGTCAAGTGGATAAATCACGTCTCTTAAATGGGCCAGGCATGGATTTACACAATAGCCTGTGACGAATGCATCTTCAGGGGGTGATCAGACAGGGAACATCCCTTTTGCCAAAGGGCACCCGGCCCTGGGAGAAATAATGAGGTCTTTTTTGGGATTCTAATTATTGCTGGTGCCGACAGCCTGATGCCCAGCACTGCCTTCTGCTCAGAGCTCCCGTGAACCCCATGCTGGCTGTCCCCGGGCCTCCCGGGTAAGCATCTTGCTCCTGGGGGGTTCCCGCATGTCCAGTGTCTGTCCTCACAGTTCCTACCTCCCTCCCTCCTGCCCACACTCAAACTCAGAGGACACAGGGCGTGTCTGTGTCCCAGGGAACCCTGCTTCTCCTCCCTCTAGAGAGGACATCCCGCTGTTCCTCCTGCCTGCACCCAGCCCCCCTCTACTTAACCTGTTGTACCCCAGTCTCTGATCAAATGTTACCATGTCACTTCCTAACAAAGCCTCCCTGGACCTTGTCCAGGACCAGATCAAGCCTTGCGACCCGTCACAGGCACCTGCCCTTCTCCTCGGCGGCACACTTGCCCATGGAAATTAATTTTGTGATTAGCTAGTGAATGTTTTCCTCACCTGCAAAGGGCACATACTCCGAGCTCAGGCTCTCCTGTGCTAGGGTTGGTGGGTCAGCTGCTACCTGACCTAGGTCTGGCCCTGCCTGGTCATTGGCCTGACATCTGTCCCTGGACACTTTTACCCAAGGCTCGCTTATTTGCCTTCTCCTTGCTTCCCCCTCCCTATTCCCCCTCCTTTCCCTTCCCTTCCCTTCCCTTCCCTTCCCTTCCCTTCCCTTCCCTTCCCTTCCCTCTCTTTCTCCCTCCTTTCCTCCCAGCCCCAAAGGAGTTGTTGAGCTAATCTTTTATTCTAGCGTCCCAGGGCTCTCTGACGCTGATTCTGACCTCAGGGCTCCCACCTCCTGGAGAGGATGTCCCACTTCAGGGTGATGGGTGCACTGAGAAGGAAGAACAGCCTGCAGGTTGTCTGGGGGGCTGGGCGTCGGGGAAGGCTTTTGTTCCCAAGATGCCTTTTGAAAGATATGTAAGATCTTGCTAGAGGAAGCTGAGGAAACACACTCAAGGCAAAGAGCAGCATGTGTGGGCGTCCAGAGCATTCTCGGGGCTGTAGCAGCAGACAGGCAGAGGGAAGGAGGCAATAGGTGGAGAGGGAGATGGTGAATGGGGATGGCTGTGTGCTCATGCACCTCTCCCCGCCTCACGTGTGCTCCTTGCTACAAAGTGTTGCTGCTCTTCTTGTCACGATGTCGGATCTGCTTGTCCACTCCGAGTCCAGGTCTGGCTTGGTCACCTGCTTTGGCTAAGGTGATAGTATTAACAGGACACAGGCAAAGACTTAAAAAGTGCTGTGCATGGGACTAGCCCTTTCCTGCTGCTGGGAAACCTGTGACCAACACAACTGGACAAGCTCAGTCTGGTTTTCAGGAGGAGGCAAGACTATGGACAGGTGCCCCGGCCATCTCAGCAGTTCCCCTTGAGGCCCACGCAGGTGACTGAGGCCACCTGAAACCATCCAGTCCCGACTGGGCCCACCTGGACAGAAGAGCTGCCTCACTGACAACAGATCCATTGGAAATATACATGTTTGTGTTTTAAGCTCTAAGTTTCAGAGTGGTTTGTTACACAGCCAAAGCTAACTGATACACATGAGAGGGAGACAAACTAGGAAGGGGAGTTGACTTCTGGGCTAGGTTGGGGGATCTGAACTTCATTATAATGATGCTACCGGAGGCTCTGGAACCTGGTGGTTTGTGTTCAAATCCTAGCGCTGATACTTATCAGCTGTGGGGCCTCGGGCAGGTCATTTCACTTCTCTGTGTCTTGGTTTTCTCATCTGCTAAATGGGCACAATGAACAGTGATTGGAACATCGCAAGTCCTCAAGAAATATTGACTGATTTTTGATCTCACATTGTGGTTGCTGATGGCTACATGGTTCCATCTGCAGTTTCTGGGGTTCTGGTCCATGTCACCTGACCTTCAGGACTGGATGGGGTGCTAGATGTGACCTCTAGCCATTTGATGGGTGCTGTTGTCAGACCATTCTGTGAGTCTCATGCACTGTCTGCTCCTGAGCCTCCAGCTGACTGAGGCCCCTCCAGATGTTATGCTGGGGGAGAGACTTCTCTGTCTTCTACAGTTGAGACAACCCCGGTTTTTCAAATCAACATGTGTGCAACCCACAGGGCTCTAGGGAACGCATAATACCACAAGCACACGAAGCAATAGCCATATTGTTGTTTCTCTAAACACCTGGAAGCCTCTGGGCAATGCTGTGTTTAAATGGAGCATCAGAAAAATTAGAGATGGCATCAGTGTTTCTGTGACAGGCTGTTTGGCTTTATGAGAAGTTAGTAAAGCACTGAACCAGCTCCAGTTACGGGGGCTGCCTTGTCTGCTCTGAGACAGATGCATGGACACTATTTGTCTCTGTTCTTCCAAGCCTCAGAGCATGGGAGTCCCCAGATTGGTGGGACTAAGAAAGGAGGCTTGGGGTTCAGTGAAATGAAAGGGATGAGGGTGAGTGATGTAGGAATCAGGGGGATATGATTATTTCATTTCATCCTTGCAATTCAATAATAAGGAAAACTGTGTTATCCGCCCTCCCCCCACCCCCACCCCCATGCCTTTTACAGATCAGAAAACCAAAGCTCAGAAAACCGAGACAACTTATCTGGGGTCACCAGGCTGGTAGGAGATCACTGTAGCGGTTCTGTCCACACCAAACTGGTCAAGACCTATGCTGTGCCCTTCCCCACCACGATCTGGTATAAGACTCCCTATAGCCTCCAAGGCAGATGTTACAACTCCTTGTTCATAAATGAAGAAACTGAGGCTCAAGATCACAGAGCTCAGGAGGACTCAGGCTTTGAGCTTATGTGTCTCTGACCCCAAAGTCCAAGTAATGAATATTCTTCCTTCAACTCATGGCGAGAGCAGCAAACCTGCTAGAGGCCCGGAGCAGACTGGAAGGACCCATTCCTGATCAGGGCTAATAGGTACATGGAACCTGGGAGAGTCAGAAGTATCCGATCCAGTTCCCCAGAGCAGGAGCCCCCATGGGAATTTGCAGCTGACACCCACGTGGTCTTAAATGACGTGCATTCTCTGGAATTGCTGGTATGTGGAGACAGCTGGAGGCGCTGTGTTGAATCATGGATCTTCTGTTAATAATAATATCAATAACAGCAACAGCGACAGCTACTTTGTTGAATGCTTGCTTGGAGAGGGTGGACCTCTCAGAGCACAGCTGTACTTTCCACCTGGAGAAATGGCAGCATTTCCCTAGCATGTTGGAAGTAGAAACAGTGCTGCTCCCCGTGGGGCAACTACCAGGAGTCTGAAAACGTGGAGCCTCTGCAGAACACATGTGGGGCCCCAGGGGCAGGAAGTGCTGGGGAGGGTGGAGAGGGCAGGCTATGGGACAGCCCAGCCAGTTGGAATCCAGGGCACTTACCAGATGTGTGCCTTGGGCAAGTAATTCTAACACCTGCTCCTCAGTTTCCTCATCTGTAGAATGGGACAATAATGGTCCTATATGATAGGTTGCTGTGAGGAGAGAATGAGTTCATGCAAGTGCTATGAGTAGAGCCTGACGTATGTAAGTGCTCAGTAAATGTCATTGAGTGTTCTGCTCTTGGCCAAGATGGAATGGCAGGAGCCACGCTAACCTGCCTGTCTGCTACGACTGAAAACAGGACCAAATATATAAAACAACACCTTCTAAGTCATTAGCCACCAAATGACAAAGGAGAGTGAACCCGGAGAGAAGGGAAAGAATTTCCTTCATTTCCCCTGTTTGCAGCCTGGAGAGATCAGAGGCTAGGGGTCTGGCAGAACTGGATTGTCTGTGGAGATGGAGGTAGAATGTGGGGAAAATGGAGCAACCTGGGGTCACAGGCAGAGTACCAGAGTTGAGCGTATTTGGAGATGAGATGAGAACACTGAGAGACATTGCTGGTTTGCAGAGTGACTGCTTAAGGCTGGAGTGTAGGAAACTGCCTGGGGCTGAGGAAACACAGCCAGCAGGGATTAAGGCACAATCCTAAAACTCAGGAGTTCTGCTCCCACCAAAGTGGAAAGCCAGGTCAGGCAAGGGCAGCGGTTAAAGTACTCAGAAGGGTCTTGGGTCAGAAGCGGAGAATTGGCCCCAGACTGACTGTTGCTTTGTGCATGTGTAGCAAAGTTTATAAATCAGACTTAAAAGACATGTGTCCCTATTACTTAACTGTGTCCAGAACAATCTTGAAGAGTATTTATAAGAATACAAAATATCAAGTTGCCCAAAAGACAAACTCACAATGAGTAGCATTTGATGAAAAATACCCAGGCAAGCAAAGAAGCAGGAAAATATGATATACAGTGAGTGTAAAAACCAGGTGATCAAAATGGACTTAAAACTGACACAAATGATCTAATTTACAGTAGATGAGGACAGTAAAACCAGCTATTAACACATTATTGAATACATTTAGAAGTACAGGAGAAAAATAGGAAATGATCACTAGAGCTGTGCTAGATATACAAGAGACCGAAACTAAAAATTTAGAGCTGAAAATCATAATGTGTGAGATGAAAACTGTACTAGATGGTTGTGATGGCAGGTGAGACACTGCAGAAGAAGAGATTGGCTAACTTGACATAGAAATGCAAATTACCCAACATGAAACACACAGAGAAAAAGAATAATATAAGAAATGAACAAATCCTTAGTGTGCTGTGGGATGGCCTGGAGCTGCCTATCACATACGTAAGTGAACAGGTCAGAAAAATAGTTCAAAATAATGGTCAATTTTTTTCCCAAATTTGTTGACGTCTATTGATCTATAGAGCCAAGAAGTGCAATGAACTTGAAGTACAAGAAACCTGAAAAAAATTATACCAAGGCATATCATAATAAAATATCTCCAAACCAGGGATAAAGAGAAAATCTTAAAAGTAACCAGAGGAAAAAGACATGTTATCGATAAAGGAGCAAAAATAAGGAGGATAGGGGCACCTGCGTGGCTCAGTGGGTTAAAGCCTCTGCCTTTGGCTCAGGTCATGATCCCAGTGTCCTGGGATCGAGTCCCACATCCGGCTCTCTGCTCAGCAGGGAGCCTGCTTCCTCCTCTCTCTCTGCCTGCCTCTCTGCCTACTTGTGATCTCTCTCTGTCAAATAAATAAATAAAATCTTAAAAAAAAATAAGGAGGATAACAGATTTTTCATCAAAAATGATGTAGACTAGGAGACCAGGGACAGTAGAGCAATATCTTTAAAATGCTAAATGGAAAAAACCAAAACAGTCATTCTAGAAGTCTATAGATATGGGAAATATTTTTCACAAATAAAGGGAAAAAATGTTATTAGCTGTAGAGGCTGAAAGAATGCATCACAAGATGGTATGGACGGCAAGAGATCTTCAAGGTAGGCAGAAGCAAGCTGATGGCGGATGGGAATTGGAATCTGGACATCTAGGGAGAAAGCTCTGAAAATGATGATTATGGGGAAATTGAAAATACATTTTTCTCATTATTTTAATCTCTTTAAAAGAAAACTGACTATTCATGATTTATATGCAGAAGTAAATTTGTGACCACTTTAGCAGAGAGTGGGAGGGGCTGTTGTACAATTCGTACACTGAATGTGAATTTGTTTACTATCACTTGCTAGTTGGCCGTGGGAGCTTAAAAACAAATATGATCCATCGGTCCATCAGAAGGCAAAGACCAAAGTAACAACCGAAGGGGCGCCTAGGTGGCTCAGTCCGTTAAGTGTTGTACTCTTGATCTCGGCCCCAGTCTTGATCTCAGGGTCACGATGCTGGGTGTGGAGTCTACTATTTAAAAAAGAAAAGATGTTTAACAAAATAACAAAAAAAAACCCCTTATAACTCAGAAGTCAGCAAAGGGAATAAAATAGAATCATAAAAATTACCCCCATAATCCCAAAGAAGGCAAAAAAGGAGGGAAACCGGACCAAAGAACAGATGGAAGAAATAAATAAGAAGCTAGATGGCAAATTTAAACCCTACCACATCAGTAATCACATTACAGAGATCCAATCAAAAGGCAGAGATTATCATATCGGACATAAAAGCAAGACCTGGTTACAAGTAGCCTAAGGAAACCCATTTTAAGTAGAAAGACAGCAATAGGTTGAAAGTAAGGGGTGGGAAATTACATACCATGTAACACTAATCAGAAGAAAGCTGGCGAGGGAGAACAATAACAGATGAGCAGACTTGAGTGTAAACAATGTTACCAGGGATAAAGAGGGACATTTCATAATGATACAGATGTCAGTTCATCGAGAGGCTGTACCAACCATGACTATTTATGAACATAATAACAGAGCTTCACAATGCATGAGGGAAAAGTTGGGAAGCTGCAAAGATAAATAAACAGATCACCACTAGAAAATGATCACAACACTCGTCTCTCAGCGACAGAGAGAACAAATGGGCAGAAAATTAGCAAGGGTAGAGAAGGCTCGCACAGCGCCATCAACAAACCTCACCTAATTGGCATTTATAGAACATTCTACCAGGCAACAGCACAATACGCATTCTTTTCTAAGGCACGCAGAACATTCACCAAGACAGATGATATTCTGGGTTGTATAAAACAAGTTTCACAAATTTTTAAAAAGATACAAGTCACACAATGTCTGTTCTCTGACCACAATGGAATGAAATTAGAAATCCGTAGGGAAAGATGCCTGGAAAGTACCCTAGTATTTGGAAGCTAAGTAACACACTTCTAAATAATCCATGGTACAAAGAAGAAACCCAAACGCAAATTATGAAGTATCTCAAAGCAAATGGAAATGAAAACACAACATAGATAAATTTGTGAGAGGCTGTTACAACAGAAATTAAAGGGAAATTGTATACAAATGTTCAGAGTGGTTTTGTCTACAACAGTTCCAAACCAGAGGCTAAATGTTCATCAACTGGGCCATCAATGGATAAATAAATTCTATCCAACTACTCATACACAAAGAAGAACAAATTATTGATACATGCGACAACGGGAATAAATCTCAAAATAGTTATGCTGAGTGAAAGAAGCCAGATGAAAAGAATACATATGGCACGGTTCCATTTCTATAAAATTCTAGAAAATACAAACCAAACTGGAGAGATAGAAAGCAGATGGTGGTCGCCTGGGGACTGAGTGAGGGGGAGAATGGGGCTGTGGATCAGGCTAACAAAAGGGGCACGAGGAAGATTCTGGGGTGAAGAATATGTTTATCATTTTACTTGTGGCAATGGTTTCACCAATGGACACGTATGTCAAAACCTAGGATTCCACACTTAAATATGGGGCAGTTTATTGTATGCCAGTCACATCTCCATAAGTCTGTTAAAAAAGATCTTAGCTATTGTAATAGTTTGTGTGGCCGAGTAGTAATGACTTTTACACTTCTCTGTTTCTGTTTTTTATTTCTAAATGAAACATGAGGAAGATTCCATCATTACTCCTGTTTTATGAATCACCCCAGTTAAGCACCATGAAGTGGCGAGGGTAACGACACATGGTAGGAGGGGACAGAGCTGGCACCTGTCCCATCGGTTTTCCTCCAGAAGCAAGGCAGCTGAGATCTGGGCTGCAGATTCCATATCAATCCTGGTGACGATTATTCACCTGAATCACAGTGACATTGGCACCGAGACTTGGAAAGTGAAGACATGTCCTGAGAAATTTCCCTGGTGGGGCTGAGTTGAGGCTCAGGGCTCCTGGAGGCGATGGTGCGCATCTGAACAGAAGGTAAACCGACATGTCACCTATGCTGTCCTTCTCCGCCATGAAAGGGAGAAGTTCTACTGTGGTTTCATGGAGAGGTCAAGGCCAGGCAGGGCCACAGAGTCAACTTTTAGTGGGCTGGAGTCATCCTCAGTTCTGCCTCTCCAAGGCCTGTGCCCTTCCTGTACCCCAGTTAACCACTCCCCACCCTGCTCCACCTGTGACCCTGCCTGCAAGGCCCGCTACTCCTCCCAGCTTCCTTTCTAATCCTGAGCTTTTCTGGCCCAGAGTTCTGAAGCAAGGGGAGGCCCTCCATGGGAAAAGTGAGGGGCAAGGTGCTTCCAGCAGAAAGGACTGATTCATGAAGAGGCATAGCACTTTGTTCTGTCAAGGTCTGACCTTCAGCAAACTCTTTAATTTCTTTGGGGCTCAGGTTCCTCATCTGTAAAATGGGGCTAATCATAGCAACCTCAGGTGGTTCTTACAAGGCTCAGGGCTCAGTGCCAAGCACACTTTTGTCCCATCCCTTGCCAGGACCTCCTCCTCAGAGACCAGATGATTCCGAGACCTCCCTCCTCTCTCCCCACCCCCGCTGAAACTTTCTTTAAAAACCACAGAAAAAAATTTATTTATCCTGGAGCTTTGGGGCTGGAAACACAGGCAGATGGCTCCGGAATTAGAAGCTCAGCAGACACAGAATGTTCCAACACAGTCAGCTCAGAACAGCCCAGAACGTCTTCCCTCCCCAGCTGAGTGTGGGGAGCAGTGTGGGCAGCCCTTCCCAGGTCATTGCCCCTTTCTTCTTGCCCTTCTGACCCAGGCATCATGCCCGCCAGAGGCAGGGAGAGGGCTGGGAGCCCAGAGGTCTCAGGAAGGGACTCAAAGTGACAAGAGTCATCCATTGCCACCAGGGGCAGAGACAGCTGCTGTCCACCAATTCCCGCCCCCTGTCATAGGGCAAGGCTGGTGCTGGGTGGTGACTACCCAGGCTGGACCACCTTGCCCAGCCCCCCGTGCATCCACGTGGGGCCCCTTGGCACCTGTGGTCAATGGAACATGGCTGGAGATGACGCGGTTACTCTCTGGGCTGAGCAGGTGAATCACTTGGCGACCTTCCCCTCACTCACTGCCCCTCCCTGGGAACCCTTCACAGATGAAGACGCCTGGATCTCTGCATCAGTGCTCCGAGGAAGCGCCCCCCCTGGACCAGCCACAACCCCTTGGACCTCACGTGGAGAGACCAGCTCCTCCTGGGGGAAGCCACTGGAACGTGGGGATATTTGTCACAGCCTCTCACCCATCCTGACCAGTACAACCCAGGCCCACTCCTCATGTGACCCCTCATCCAGTGGGCACTCATCAGGCCCCTCTGGGTGCCCCCTCGGGGTGCTGAGCACTGGGACACAGCCGCGAACGAGACCTCCAGGCCCCTGCCCTCAGGGAGCTCCTGGGAGACAGCTGAGGGAAACTTGTAGATGAACCAAAAAAATTTACAAGGTATGAAAAATGCAGGAAAAAATGAAGGAAAATGGGATGATGAGAAAGATGCCATATTGGGAGGCCATGACGGGAGGGGGAGGGAGGTCAGGCAGTGGCTGAGGGGGGAAAAGCTGGGTGGGAGAAGCTTGCAACAGAGAGTACCATGGGTGTGGCCCCTCCCCTCAATGCTGGCCACCATTATGCAAATGACTTCCTTCCTTCCTTACCACAAACCTGGGGGGCTCTTATTGTCCCCTTCTACATGGGAGGGGATGGAGGCCCTAGGGAGGTGGAAGGAAGGGCAGGGATCCTGGAGCAGGGATGGGTCAGATCCCAAAGGAAGATGAGCTTGGCAGCTCAGCCCCTGGGGAATAGCCTGGGAGGCCATTTTGACCCTCAGGAATAGGACCCCAAAGGCTGAAGAAGGTGCCTTTGGGGCCAGAAATGCAACCTGGGGTCATGAGAAGAGTATGGTCTCTCCTGGGGCCAGCTGTGTGCCCTGGGCAATGTACTTGACCTCTCTGAGCCTGTTTCCCCCTTCCCCCTGCCCACGTATGGGGAAGCAGCATCAGTCCTCAGGGCCCAGGTGAGGAGTGAGGAGTGGGAGAGAGGAGGTGAGTCAGCGCCTCCAAAAGCTCAGAGCCCAGGGCCCATCTTTGCTGCTGTCCTTCCTCCCAGAGAGCTTTCATGAGCTCCCATAGCATTCGGGCTCTGCATCCTGGGCCTGGACTCCATCACCTTGATCTTTGTAAGCCTGGGACACAGAAGAACTATCTACAAGAGGGGAAGTTGTCCACATTCACACAGTGAGGACTCAGGTGGGTGCTCAGGCCCCATGTGGGAGCCTCTGCTCTTCCCCAGGCCCCGATGCTGGAACTTTTCTCCAGCTCCTGGAATCTGGGACGTATTCAGCTCAGCATGAAATGTTAGAGCTGTAACAAATGTTCAGCACTAGAAAGTCTCAAATCTTCCCGGGGCACAGACTAATTTGTTCCCGATTAAGCAAATGCCATAGGTCACCGTGTGACCATTTCTAACGCTGAATTTTTTTCTGATGACCTCATTCCCACCCCCTGCTCAATTCTGTCTGGATTCTCTGCCTGCATGTCCCCTGGTGCCTCAGGAGCGAGGCCCCTTCCTTCCTCTCTTCTTTTTCCCAGCCAGTATTCCTGAGCTGTTGCTGTGAGCTCCAGAAAGTTCTGGGTCCAGGGAAACATCTGGAGTGTCCTGCCTTGAGAGAAGATGACAGGAGATTGAGAGGTGACTCTGCCTGTCCTCCAGACCCCAGAGGGGTGGGGTAGGAGTGAGGGTGGGGGGGTCAGCCCGGAAATCGGCATTGACCATCCAAGGACTGCTGTCCCTCTGCAGGCTCTCCCTCTATTAGCCTACTTGTCTCCCCAAGATGGGCAGACTCCAGGAGCCAGGAATCTGTCTCCCCACAGCCAGGAGTCCCTTCAGAGTCCTCACCCAATTGGCATCAGTCACTGCTTGTCAAAGAAAGGCAGGAGGGGGGCGGGGAGTTGAGATTGGAAGAGTCACTGGCTCAGCTCCCAGCCCGTCTGGAAAGCTGGCCTGGGCGGAGAAGGGTGCAGCTCCCACACCCACAGACCTCTGCTCCCAAAATAATCCCTGCTTCTCCCCCAGCTCACCGAGGACCCTGCACGGAGCCACGCGCTGATGAGTGTTTTCCTGCCCAAGGGGTCACTGTCATCCTTCTGCGGGCTCAGTACAGGGAAACGGGCATCTGGGCGGGGCAGGGAAGGAGGCAGACTCATCTTCCCAGAAGGGGTTCTTACCCTTCTGGGCACTGCTCACTCGGGGGATCTGCAGGGAACCTCCGTTGAGGTGACACTTTGGGGGAGGGGGTCTGAATAGCATGTGGGGCTGATGGCCACCCGGAATGCCTGTGAGACCGCGGTCTCCTCACAGCAGACGGGCAAGGTCACTGCCATCCTCTCTCCCATTCAGGAGCGCCTGGGACAGAAGCCAAGAGAACAGACGTTCCCAGGAACTCCCGCTCGCTCTGCTCACCTCCCCTACCTGGGAGCTGCCTCCAACCTGACAGGACACAGGTCCTCCTTCTCTGGGGAGAGGGTCCCGGGTCCCTTCTCCAGGAAGACTCTGAACCTCCTCATGGAGAATTCCAGACCCAGGGTCCTAAAGAACTGGGAGCAGCACACTAGGAGCTGCTCCATCCTCCCTGCATGCGCTTCTCCTCTAGTCTGTCCTTCAGGGCCCACCTTGGGCTCCTGCTCCTCCAGGAACACCTCCCTGATGCCTCCAGCCCATGCTGACCTCTTCCTTTCCTAATCCTCTCCTGTGCTCTGTGGGGCAGGGTCAGGTGGGGGAAGGAGCCTGGGCCTTAGTGGTGGATGTATGGGGTTTGGACCTGGTCTGTCATCCCGAGCTGTGTGACCTTGGACAAATCACTAGACTTTTCTGGGACTCCATTTCTTCCACCTTAAACAGTGTATTTGAACTCATTTCTTCCTGTGCCTATGCATGCACGCATTCCATGGTGATGAAAATTAAAGTGTGGTTGAGGCACATACATTATGGTTAGAGCACAGTGTCCAGCAGGAATGTCAGGAATACCATTCTGGCTCCTGTGTACCCTGCTCTCCCCTCCGTGTCTTTGGGCATCCCGGGGTCCCCATGAGGGACTCAGGTCCAGGCAGCCACTCCACAGTGGCCCCGGGAGACTCTGGGTCCCTGCTCCTCCTGACTCTCCTTCAGGCAGCCTCCTGTCTACCTTCTGGGAGCTCAGGATGCCGGAGGCAGAGCGGACTGGGGCTGAGCTCTCAGCGGACTGAGGCAGGGCTCTGGCTGAGCACTCACTAGGCACCACTGTTTCCTTCTCACAACAGCCTCATGAGTGAGACGATTAGTGGACAAGAAAACCCAGACCCAAGGAGGAGCTGGGGTTTGCCCAAGGTCATGTGGCTGGTGAGTGTCTGAGCCAGGATTTTAGCCTCCTCCAACAGGCTCATGTACTCTGTGTGGATTGTCCGTGGGGATGTGCAGAGTTACTTTTATTATCCTCTATTCTGGTGTCCGCCGGCCAGGATGGCAGGGTCCCAGTCCCCAGCCTGGCACCTCTGAGCCCATTTCCAGTATGTCCTGGGGGTGCTGAGTGGGGGTGACCACTTTCCTGAGGCCAGCTGTCCTCCTCCAAGGGCTTGATGAACAGCTCTTGCAGCAGCCGTGGGGGAAAGCAGCTGCTGGTTCATCAAGCCTCCTTTATACACCCGTGATCGATGGTCCCAGTGAGGCCCTCTGTAGCCTGAGAGGGTGCAGGTAGCTCTCAGGGAAGTAGAGAGTGGGGGAGCCAAGGAATGGGAAATGGCCAAGTTCATTCACTTCTTTGCTCACTGTACAAATACAGACCATGGGCCATCACGGTGCTCTCCAGGTGCATGGGGGTGGAGACCTACAGTGCAGGGCTGGGACTCACAGAGCTCTGATCCGACTCAGCTCAAACTGGTTTAAATAGAGAAAGAAAAATGTATTCGCTCGGGGAAGTCTGGGGGGCTTCTGGCTTCAGGCGTGATTTGACCCTGGGGCTCAAACAATTGCCACCGCTCTGTGCTGGGCAGCCTTCCAGGGCTGGGAGCACAGCAGGGGCAAAGCAGAAGACACTACTGTCTGCCTTCCTTGGGCTTATGGTCAGCGTGATCTGAGTGCATACGCACATACATGTCTATACACACACTCACCCAGGCCAGCTCTTTCTTCTCTCTCCATTTTTCAGAGCTGCATTTATCTTCATTCTTAGGAAGGCTGTTCTCCAGATGACCACCAGCAGCTCTGGTTCATACTGACCAACGTAGCTACTCCTAAATTGTTTAGGAAAAAAAAAAAAAAATCCAAGGTCTAATTCTGATTGGACCCTCTGGGATCATGTGCCCATTCTTAGCCAATCACAATCGCCAAGGGGAGGAAATTACTTGTTGGTTGACCATTGGAGGAGTCACATACTCACTCACTCTTGAAACCAGGTATGAGGCTCAGACCCAGCCAAACCACTAGTGCTGGGGAAAGATGGGATTGTAGGTGTGGAAAGAAGGACAATACACCAAGTAAATTTGATTCTTATCTTTTCCTTGGCCGCTGGTCTGGGACAGCCTAACTCACCTGGGCTACTGTGGGGCGACCTTGGGGAACCTCCGTAATCAGGAGACAGTGCACCTGCGATCTAGCGCCCCCTCCAGACTCGGACTGCCTGGATCAGGTGACCACCCAGATGTCCACCCAGCCGACCTGGCCTCCTTCTGTCGGCGCATGGGTGGGCAGAGCTGCTCTGAAGCTGGCTGTCGTCAGAGCACACACTGACTGGCACTCCCTCCCTGGCTGTGTGACATGAGTGAGTTCCTCAACTGCTCTGAGCCTCAGTGTCCTCATCAGTAAAATGGGAATGATTAATGGCCTTGTAGCAGGGTGGCTTGTTGGGAGGGCTGGACAACCTGTGCATCACCTGACCTTGGACCCAGCACATAGTAGGCACTGTTGTATACAGGAGGCACTCATGCAGTGGCACCCTTTAGTCTGGTGCTTTCCTGACAGCTGGATGAGGTGTGTTGCTGGCAGGTCTGTCTCCCCCATCTGACTGTGACCTCCTCGAGTCCAGGAACATGACTAATCTTTCTCTCTGTGCTTGGAACCCTGCATATGGCCTGGTGCTAGGTGGTGACATCTGCTGACTCATTGGAAACTCATGTCCCAGAGGATGGAAGGACAGGGAGGGCACGTCGCGGTTATTGTCCAACAACCACTGGGCTTGAACCTCTCTCCAACGTCTGTTCACGGCCACTCACGTCTCTGTAGGGCATACATTTCTTGGCAGCAAAGGGGTTATTTAAAACCTCCATTAAAACAGCTGGACCTTGATGGAAACAGAGCAGTTGTCACCACTGGGGTCCAATAGGTGCCTGAGAAGGGCAGGGAGACATAGGGGGGATGTATTCCAGGGCTTTCAGAGGTGCCTGGGCTCAGGATGTGAAGACACCTTCTGACCTTGGCGTTGGGAAGGGCAGCCTCGTGTTCACAGTGGAGAGGCGTGGGTGAATGCTTCTGTGCTGGGGATGTGGGGGCTGTTCTCTTTCTCCTGGAATCTCATCCTTCTTAGAAATTCCCTGAGACCTGGCTGCTGTAGCAGAGAGGAGAGGAGGCAAGGTTTGGTTGCTTTGCAGAGAGCCCAGAGAAGGAGGCTGGCACAGGAGATGGATTCGCTGTTATTTTTATTGTTGTTATTTATTTGCTCCCCACCCCCATTCCTACTGCCCGTATCGTCAGAAACCAGATCCCCCCACTCCCTGACCCATCCCTCTTCAGACTCATCTATCACACAGGGGCTTCATTCCCTTTATTGGCTCAGTTAACCCTAAACTCCACGTACTTGAGTTGGGACAGAACTTTTACTGTCTTGGCATGTCCTTTTGGTTTAGCAGAGTTCATTCACTTGTTCACTGTGGGAACAAAAATATCCCCGTCAGGTTAGTGGGGACCGGCCTGAGGGTGAGGTTTTTGGTTTCTGATTATGGTTCATGGGCGGATGCTTTCTCCTTTCTCACCTCCCAGACAGAGATCATCAATAGATCCTGAGTCATTGGTTTCTAAATGTCTGGGCAAGACCCTCCTGCACAAAACCATAGATCCTTGGACCAGCAGAGTGGAGAGGAACCAGGTGGATCATCTGGTTAAACCTCCTTGTGGTACAGTTGGGAAACTGAGGCCCAGGGTCAGGATTTGAACTCCTGACCCAGGGCTAATGCTCTGTCTGCCTGAACCACACGGATCCCATGCCTGGGGCTGGCTGGGCCCAAACCCCAAGCATGAACAGACAAGGGCTGGGGACTCAGGCACAAGGTGTGAACTTGTGCAGAGGGGATGAAATCAAGCCCATGGAGTGAATGCCTCACGCTGAGTCCCTAGGGGTCTGGAGGGGACGGTGATTGGACAGTCCCGACTGAAGCCAGTGGACAGACTTGAACCTGATGTCATGGCAGCCTGGGATGAAATTGTTATAGGCTCTCGATAAAATGAGGGGAATAAAAGGTCAAGATAGTCTGCCAACTATTAACACATCCCAAACGACTCTCCTGACCCCAATTTTAAAGTGCATTTAAAAATCAGCATGATTTAGCAATGAACTTCACGGAATTGGTTTGGCTCTCCTGAGAGTCTGCACTCGGTGTTAGGAGGCACAGGGCTGTGTCTGCTCTATTCCTATGCCATTTGGGGTTGAAAACCATCCCGCAGAGGCATGGCAAAGTTGAAGCCCTGCCTTCTAATCCAGAAATGACAGTGTCACCCCTGAAGGCCATCTCAGCACCAGTGGAACAGCTCAGCTCCCCAAAACCTGGCCTGCCGACTTGCCTTCTTTGTCTCTTTCAGGGTGTTTCTCATGCGTAGATGTTATCACAGGTGCTGGGACATTGTAGGGGCAGGTGGCAAAAGGAGGGTGACTCTCGCTGGTGTGTCTGGAGCCCCTGTCTTGGTGCGAGATGATGGGGGCCACCGCTGTCAGCTTTGGTCTGGGGGGCGTGTCCCTGCTGAGAGGTCTGGACTGCTTCCTTGGTTTTTCCATAAGAATTGGCCCCAACCTGAGATGAGGTCCTCTAGTCTTCAGCGGCTGCCCCTTATTCTGGATAAAAAATGGGATCCTGACTGGGGCCTTTTGGGGCCTCATGACACATGGCACTGCGGGGTCCCTGTGGGTCACCCTCCGCGGCCCCGCACAGCACCACTTCATGCCATGTTCCCCCTTACCTCCAGGCCTTTGCACATGAACCTCTGGCTTCCTTTCTGTCTCCAGTGCTGTCGGCCGTGAACTCGGCCCCAGGGACAGGAGCCTGGGCAGCATCACTGTGTGGTGCGCGTCTGGTGAGAGAAGGGCAGAAGTAGTGTCACCGACTGTGAGATTTTTCAGACTAACCTTCGAATCAATGATTTATTCACAGGTAAACAAGTCACACCATCATTTCTTGAAGCATCAGAGACCCAATACTTCAGCGTGGGAGAGCGGGCTTGTGACCATGTCCATATCAGGCAAACCCAGTCATTCTTAGAAATGAAAGGAGATGGCCCAGAGGTCATGGAGCTGAGAGCGGAGGTGCCTGAGAACCACGGCTGGGGCAGAAAGCAGGTGGATAAATAGGGCAGTGCCGTTCCCCCAGGGCATCAGGTGTGACCTCCACAAAGGCCAAGGATCCGAAGGGAGGCCAAGTCACTCCAGCAGAATAACATTACTGATTCTTGTCATCATTCTTTCAACTGACTTTACTGAGCCATAGCCTGGGAGCCGGGCTCAGTGGCAAGCCCTTCCTAAACATTTATGGGGTTTAATCCCATACAACAACCTTGGGGGGCGGGGAGTCCCGCTAATCTCCCCATGTAACAGATGAAGAACTTGGTACTGAGAGCTGGGGTCACTTGCTTAGGTCCTGCAGGAGAAAGTGGTGCTCACCCGGGTTTGGGGAGCCCAGACACCCCATGCTTCAGCCCTGGGGCTGCACAACCCTCACAGACACAGTGTCCTTCTCTGTAGAGGTGGGAGGGGCTGCTGGCCAGGGCAGAAGTGGGGGCTGGAATGAGAGGGTGCTTTGGAGTGTTGACCCCCTTTCCTGCCCATTGTCTCTGCCACAGCCATGGAGGGCAATGGCCTCTGCCCTTTGAGCCGATAGGGAAGTGGAGACTTGGCCCAGGGCCTCCTTGGGGCGCTCCTCTTTTGAGACTCCCACCTGCCCAGGACTGAATGCATCCTAGATCACCATCAGTGTGAATTTTCTTCACCTCCCCATTTCCAATCTTCTTTTTTTTTTTTTAATTTTTAAAAATTTATCCATTTAAGACCGAGAGAGAGAGAGAGAGAAAGAGCCTGAGTAGGGGGAGAGAGAGAGAGGGAGAAGCAGACTCCCTGCTGAGCCCGGAGCCTGAGGCAGGGCTCGATCCCACCACCTGGAGATCATGACCTGAGCCGAAGGCAAATGCTTAACTATCTGAACCACCCAGGCGCCCCGATTCCTTTTCTTCTTTTCGGTTTTCTTTTTCCCTATTTGCTGTGCCACTGACAATTTCATGCCCTGCTTCCTGATTTTCTCCCAAATTCAAGGAAAGCCAAGCGGCCAGGGCATGTCCCACTTTAGGACTGGAGCAGGGCCGTTGCTCCTGGAAGGGCCTGACAATCTCTAGGTACGGAAGGTCTGGCCCTCTGTCTGTTGTAGCACCCGGGGTCCAGAGCTCCTGGGTCTTTGTTCTCTGAGCTGGTAACCAGGGGCTCTTCTGCCCTGCAGGAACCTGGGCTCCAGGGCCTCTGTGCAGCCTGTAGGGTCCAGGCTCCCTTATTCATGCTTGTCTAGACTGTCATTCTTCCCAATGGATGAAAGGTTAATAAGCCCCCTGGGAAACTGGGTGCATTTCATCTTTTATGTTTTTGTGGGTGTGCCTCTTTGCCCGCCTCTGGGGTGGTTTCACTCAGTATCTCAGTGTCTCCCCCAACCCACAACAAAGGCTGTGTGATTCTCTGGGTGGTGGGGTAGAAGGAGCTGCTCCTGGATAAGAAGGGGATCCTCAGTGCGGGGTTCGTGGTGGGGGGAAGAAAGCACCTCAGGCCCACCAAACAGAGTGGTCTGTCCCACAGAGAAGGGGCCAGAGCCCACGGCAGGAGGTGGGCGGGAGGTGGACACCCTCTGTCCCGAGCTTTCCAGACTCGGAGCTCGTCACCTGGACTCTAAGGTCTCAGATCTCATGTCAGGTGTCAGTCACTCGTAGGTGTGTGTGAACACTGACTATTCCAGGCACTGTCCCGAGCACTTAGAAATGACACAGAGATCCCTGCCCTCATCTTGTTGACAACCTTGTGGGGAGACAGATGATAAATGGTAAATACAACACATTCTACAGGACGTTAGCGGGTGGTGCGCACTATGGAAAAGAAGAGGAGAGAGCATGGGTACTGAGAGGAGCAGGTATGTGGGTCGAGGGGGCGGATTCCATATTCAGTAGTGTGGGGCCAATAGGTGTCTGGGAGCAGAGACGGGAAGAGGTGAGGGGTGAGCCCAGCAGACAGCAGGGAGGGCATGCCTGGTGGAGGGAACAGCTTGAGGAAAGCCCCTGAGGTGGGAGGGTACCTGTGTTTGAGGAGTAGCCAGTGGGCTGGCGCATCTGGAAGAACCAGAGGAGGAAGGGGGTGAATGAAGGAGGAGAGGTCACAGGGAAACACAGGCCAGATCATGTGGGCTCTTGAATGTTACTCAGAGGAAGTGGGAGCCGGTGGCAGGGGCCTGAGCCGAGTGGCTTGGTCTGACTTGCATTTTAAAAGCCTCTTTCTGGCTGTATATTGAAATTCTTTAGTTGGTGCAGGCTGCTGTTAACAAAGGGTTATAGATTGGTGCTGATAAACAACAGAAATGTATTGCTCACCGTTCTGACAGAAATTTATTTCTCACAGTTTTGGAGGCTGGTAAGTCCAAGATCATGGTGCTTGTTTACCAGGTGTCTGTTGAGAGCTCAGACAGCCTTCTTTCTCCTGTGTCTTCATGTGGGGAAGGGTGAGGGAGTTCTCTGCAGTCGCTTATATAAGGGGACGCCTCCCATTCACGGGGACTCCCCCACAGTGATCTCATCACCTCCCAAAGGCCCCACCTCTTAATACCATCACAGTGGGGGTAGGGTTTCACCTATCAGTTTTGGAGGAGATACAATCACTCAGTCAACAACCATGGTCCAAGGTCAAAGGCAAGGAGGTGTGTTGGCAGGTGGAGGTGTGGGGTGTGGGCGTCTGGGGTGTGGAGGGTATGGAGGTGTGGACAGTTTGTGTGGGCAGGATGGGGGTGTGGGTGGTGGGGGGTTGTGCAGGGAGTGTGGGGGGTGGAGAGGGATATGGGTGGTGTGGAGGGTATGGGGGTATGGGGACATGGGTGATGTGAGGTGTGGGGGATGTGGATGATATGGGGTATATGAGGGACGTGGGTTGTGTGGGTGGTGGGGGGTGTGTAGGGTGTGAGAGATGTGGGTGGTGTGGGGTGTGTGTGTGTGTGGTGGGGTGTGTGGTGCGGGGCATGTGGGGTGTGCGGAAGATGTGGGGAATGTGGGTGGCATGGAGTGTGGGGTGTGCGGGTGGTGTGGGGCCGTGGGTGATGGGGGACTGGATGATACGGGCGGCACAAGCACCGGCTGGGGTCAGACACCCCAGGGTTCAAGCCCATTTCTGCCCCACTCACTGAGTGCCCATGAGCAAGTCACTCAGCCCCTCTGTGCCTCAGTTTCCTCATCTGTAGCATGGAGTTTAGGACAGCACCTGACTCTTGGGACTGTGGTGTAGGTGAATGAGACAATGCCGAGGCAGGGCCAGCTGGGGACTGACAGCGTGTCAGCGTTGCATCTGGATGCCCACTTGACCCAGGGGGTAACTGGGGCTGATGCTGACATTGATGTGTGGTGTGTGGGTCCACAGACACCTTCACACACATGTTCTCATTGGATCCCCACGGGACCATTTTGAAGATGAGGAAGATCAGTCTCTGAAAGATGAAGAGGTTCATGTCACAGTGAGCACGAAGACCTGATCGAGGGGCCCTGGGCTCTCCGCAGCCCTCCTTCCACGCCTGCAGGCTCTGTCTCAGATGCAGCAGCCACAGACAGGTCTAGTGTAAAGGACATGTAGAGGACATGTAAAGGACAGTCTCATCTCATCCTTCCATCTCTGAGAGGTGGGCATTCAAATCTCCAAATCCCTATTTTACAGATGAGACAATTGAGGCTCTGGGAGAGTAAGTGAGTGGCCAAAGCTACTTGGGTAAGAACTCAGAGGTGCATGGTCTGTATGTCACATTCTGTCCTGCTCAACACTGAGCATACAGTAGGCAAATGATTTGACAAATCCCTGCATGGTTTGAATTAAGACAATTAGGAGCCCTATAAGGGCTGAAAGTGCACAGTCCTTACAAGTGAGACCTGTCCCGGCCCATCCAGATGCCCTCAGCACACAGCCTGGAGAGCAGGTGGAGCAGAAGTTCCCAGAGCTGGGCTGGGGCTGGGATTGGGGTCAGCAAGGTGGCGGGTGGGGACCTCAGTGCAGGTGAGGGAGCACTGAAGCACGGCCTGGATGGAAACCATGTGAGAGCCACTGAGGCACATGACCCCCAGGTGTCCGTGTGGCTGGTGCTTCCTTTATAGAACTTACCCCATTCCTGTCTCACTTCTGCCACTCCAGAGACCTCTTGGCCTGGGTCAGACTCATTCCTCACTGTGGCTCATTAATTTCAACTGGACGTCCATTTGTAAAGCTTCGCTATTGATAAGATTTGGGACAGCTACAGTGAGACTCAAAGTGAAAGGGTTAAAAAGAATTTAAAGATGCCTACCAGTTACTGTATTAATACGGTTCTGCATCTATTGCCTGTGTTTTTTTTTCCCAAGAAGGCTTTTTGGAGCACCTTTAGGTCTACAGTAACACTGGGAAGAAGGTACAGAGATTTCCCATATACTTCCTGTCCCCACACATTAGGTAGCCTGCCCACATGATCCAAATTACTCAATGGAGCACCTGGGTGGCTCAGTCAGTTAAGCATCTGACTCTTGATTTCGTCTTAGGTCACGATCTCAGGGTCATGAGATGGGGCCCCACATCGGGCTCCATGCTCAGACCAGAGTCTGCTTGAGGTTCTCTCTCTCCCTCTTCCTCTGCTCCTCCCCCTGCTTTCATACAGATGCTAAATAAATAAATAAAATCTTTAAAAAAATTACTCTCCATTCTGGTGACCCATCCTGATCACTCACAGTCTGTAGTTTACCTTACGGTTCTCTCTTGGACATTGCATGGGTTTGGACAAATGTATAATGATATATAGCCTTCATTATAATACCATCCTGAGTATTTCCACTGTCTTAAAAATCCTCAGCACTCCGCCTGTTTATCTCCCTCCCCACCCCACCCTCAAACACGGATCTTTGTCCTATCTTCATAGCTTTGTCTTTTCCAGAATGCCATGTAATTAAAATCATACAGTATCCTTTTCAGATTTCTTTCACTTAGTAGTAGGCATTTAAGTTCCCTTCATGTCTTTTCATGGCTGGATAGCTCATTTATTTTTAAAGCTAAATAACATTTTATTTTATTGTTATTTATGTATTATTATCAATGTGTCACAGTTTATCCATTCACCTACTCAAGGATATCTTGCTGTTTCCAAGTTTTGGCAACTAAGAATAAAGCTGTTGTAGACCTTCACGTGCAGGTCTTTGTATAGACCTATGTCTTCCACTCTCTTGGGTAGATACCAAGGACTGTGACTACTGGAACATATGGTAAGAGTATGTTTAAATTAGGAAGAAAGTATAAAGCTGTCTTCTAAAGTGGCTGTCCCATTTTGCATTCCCATCAGCAGTGTATGAGGGTTCCTGTAGCTCCACATCCTCATCAGCATTTGATGTTGTCAGTGTTCTGGGTTTTGGCCATTCTAATAGGTGTAAATGGTATTTTTTTTGTTTTAATTTGCATTTCCTTGCTGACTTACATCATGGAGTGTCTTTTCTTATGCTTATTTGCCACCCATATATCTTCTTTAGTGAAGTATCTGTTGAGGTCTTTGGTCTGTTTTTTCACTGGGTTGCTTTTTTTCTTACTGTTGAGTTTCAAGGGTTCTTTGTATGTTTTGGATGACAATTCTTTATCAGATGTTTTTGCAAATATCTTCTCCCATTCTGTGGCTTATCTTCTCATTCTCTTGCTATTGTCTTTTACAAAGCAGAAGTTTTTAATTTTAATGAAGTCTAGCTATCAATTGTTTCTTTCATGGATTGTGTCTTTGGTGTTCCATCTAAAAAGGCATCACCACACCCAAGGTCATCTAGGAGTGTTATAGCTATGTGTTTTACATTTGGGTCTAAAATCCATTTCAACTGAAATTTTGTGAAGGGTGTTAAGATTTGGGTCTAGATTCTCTCTCTCTCTCTCTCTCTCTTTGTATGTGGATGTTACTCTTCCAGCACCATTTGTTGGAAAGACTATCTTTGCTCCTTTGTCAAAGATCAGCTGGGAGTTTCTTTGGGGTGTTTTATTCTGTTCCATGATCTATTTGTCCCTTCTTTCACCAACACCACACTGTCTTGAATACTTCAGCTTTATAGTAAGTCTTGAAGTCAAGAGTGTCAATCCTCCGATTTTGTTCTCCTTCAATATTATGTTGACTAATATTATGGGTGTTTTTTTTCCTTCTCTGTACGACTTTTTGAATGAGTTCGTCAATATCCACAAGATAATTTGCTTTGAGTTTGACTGGGGTTGCACTGAATCTTTAGATCAAATTGGGAGAAACTGACATCTTGACAATATTGAGTCTTCCCATCCATGAGCACAGAATCTCTCCATTTATTTAGTTCTTTGATTTTGTTTATCAGAGTTTTATAGTTTTCCTCAGATAAATCTCATAAATATTTTATTAGATTTATACCTAATTCATTTAGGGAGAGCTAATGTAAATAGTATTGTATTTTCCATTTCAAATTCCACTTATTCTTTGTTGATACATAGGAAGGTAGTTAACTTTTGTATATTAACCTTGTATCCTGCAATCTTGCTAGAGTCTCTCATTAGTTTCAGAAGTTTTTTGTTGATTCCTTTGGATTTTTGACATAGACAATCATGTCATCTGTGACAAAGACAGTTATATGTCTTTCTTTCCAATGTATATACCTTTTATTATCTCTTCTTGCCTTATTACATTAGCAAGGACTTACAGTACAATGTTGGAAAGGAATGGCGAGTGGGGACATCCTTGCCTTGTACCTGATCATAGTGGGAATTCTTCCAGTTTCTCACATTAAGAATGATGTTAGGTATAGGTTTTTTATAGATAGTCTTTATCAAGTTGTGAAAGTTGCCTTCTTCTGTAGTTTACTCAGAGTTTTTATCATGAAAGCCTGCTGGATTTTGTCAAATGTTTTTTCAGCATTTATTGATATGACCATGTGATTTTCTTTTTTAGTCTGTTGATATGATGGATTACATTCATTGATTTTCAAGTGTTGGATTAGCCTTACTTACTTGGGATAAATCCCATTTGATTGTGGTGTATAGTTCTTTTAATGGTTTTTAAAATATAATTTGCTGATATTTTACTGAAGATTTTGCATCAATGTTCATGAGTGTAGTTTTCTTTCCTTGTAATGTCTTTGTCTGGTTTTGGTATTAGGGTAATGCTGGCCTCCTAGAACAAGTTAGGCAGTAGTCCTTCTTCTATCCTCTGAAAGAGATTGTACAAGGTGGTATCATTTCTTGTTTAAATGTTTGATAGAACTGACCTGTGAACCCTGTGGGCTTGGCACTTTCTGTTTTTGAAAGTTACTAAATATTGATTTAATTTCTTTAATAGATACAGGATTATTTGGAGCATCTACTTTTTTTAATGTGAGTTTTGATAGATTGTGTTTTTCTAGGAATTGGTCCATTCATTTAGGTTATTAAATTTATGGGCATAGAGTTGTTCATAATGTTCCTTTGTCATCCTTTTAATTTCTGTGGGATCTGTTGTGATGTCCCCTTTTTCATTTTTGGTATTAATAAGTTTTGGCTTCTCTCTTCTTTATTTAACCTAGCCAGAGACTTATTGATTGTATTGATCTTTCAAAAGTACTAGCACTGGTTTCATTGATTTTCTCAATTGATTTGTTTTTCTAAAAATTTTTTTAAATACATCTTTTAATTGTTTAGTTAATTGCCTGGCTCCTAAATATATCTCTTTAATTTTTATTTATTTTTCATTTATGCAATTTTTATTATCCTGGTACTGTGCACCACAAAATGTTCTAGTGCTTGAGATTCAGCAGTGAAGAAAATGAGCAAAATCCCCACCCACATGGAGTTTATGTTCTGGAACTGGAGGGAGTGAGTTGGGGAGATAATAACCAAAAATTTCAAAAATTCAGCCCTTAATTTCCTAGTGAGGCTAGTTCTAAAAAAAACTTGTTAAAGCAAGAGTTCTGTTATGTTCTTCCTTCATCATTCTCTTAAGTGTGTCGCTTTTCAATCTCAAGTAATGCTCTGACAATCGATATTTAATTAACATGACTAAATGTTAGTGGTGTGGTTTGCATAGAAGGAGGTGTGTTTCCCATTCTTAGGGCTGTAGGAAGGAAGGACTGACATGGATGTGGGGAGGGGACATCTCATAGCATCCAAAAGTAACGGCTTCTCCATTAACCTCCCAAGCTGTTCTTGGCAGTCCAGAGTGGAGTCAGAAGTCCCAGACTGCTGCTTTCTAGTGGGGCCTGTGGCCTCAGGAAATTTCAATAGGAGTTTCTCTAAAATGGGGATAATGATAACAACATCATGGGGTCGGTGTTCTTTTCCTGAATGAGTCTTAAGACAGAGGCCAAATTTGGTGAGTGTTTGTGGACAAGTCAGGGGAAGGGTGCTCTGGGGAGAAGGCACAGCATAAACAAAGTCCTGGAGGCATAAACTGTATTTCACTTTTGCCTGGTTATAACCAGAGCATCAATCATAGCGAAAGAATGAGGGTCAGTTTTAGGGTACCTTTGCTGAAATGTGGGTTAATTCCTGGGAACCCAACTAATAAGGTTGTTGGAAACATTTACATGGTGTTCAAGTTCATAGATTTTGGAACCAACTGCCGATTGCAAATCTGGCCTCTGCCATTTGTTTACCTATGTGATGTTGGGCAGGTTACCAAACCTCTCTGTGCCTCAGTTTCCTCATCTGTGAAGTGGATACAGTGACGGCTCCCCATCCTGGGCTGGGGTGGGGATAAACCTATGTAAAGACCCTCAGGTTGTTCCTGGTACCCAACAGGCATCATGAGGGTGTTTTCTGGGACTGATGTTCAGCTCCTAATCCCGAGAATTGCCCGGGGATGGGGGGCATGGTCAGGGCCACTGGTCCGGTTGAAGAAACTGAATCCCTTGGAATGAATTGGCTTCTTCAAGATCACACAGCTAAGCTGGTGCATGGGAGCTGAGTCTGCCCCTGTCTGTCTGACTTGGGAGCCCGGCCAGTGCCCAGCGCAGTGTCTGCCCCATGGTGTGGCTGCCTTGCCCCTCCCAGCTCTCTGGGGAGGCTCCTACTGTACCAGCCCAAGTGAGCCCAGACCCCAGGGTTCCTGGGAGACCCCAGATGCCCGGTGGAGAATGGTCCCATCTGCGCTCACATGGCCCAGACCTGCTGGGGGACGCTCTCCCCCTGGCTTTGCCCGACCTTGGCCTGAAGCCTGCGCACAAAGGCCCTCTCAGTCCCTTCCACAGGAGACAGGGGCCCTCTTCAGTCAGATGACAACAGAGACCCAGTTACCAGCCTCTCCTTGAATGAATATAAGCAGAGCATTTCTGTTGAAATCCCTGTCTGGATTAACCACTGGCTGGAGGATTTAACTCGTGTACACACAGAAAATCTCCACACACTGTCTCCTAATATTTATTCTGGCAACTGGAACATGCAGATAAGGTGAGTGCCTGATGTTGGAAGTGCAGAATAAATTTACATTCTCAGAACCACAAGAGCCAGACATATATCCATGATACAAGCCTGGTTGGGGCCTGGGAAGGGGGAAAGGCAGCTTCTGGCTCCTGGAAGATTTGACTGGTGTTTCTCTAGCAGCAAAGACTCCCATGTGGGATTCCCAGCACCTTAAAACCCAATAGTCCTTGACTCCCAGAATCTTAAATTCCAAAGTCTTAGAATCTCCAGTAAATCGAATCTTAAAACTATAAAAAATTCAGTCAGAATCACAGGGTTTTAGGATTTTGGGATCTTCCCCATCATCTTGCCCAGACACCCATTTGGCATCCTAGTCCCTTCCTCAGTGTTGCAGTGAATGCATCTTGTCCTAGCAGCGCCTCCTCCAGAAAGCCCTCCTTGACTACGCAGACTGGTTCAGGGCCCCCATCACAGGCCCTTATGACACCATCGGCTTTGCCTTATGAGACCCACCAGGAGTGCCATTTTAAACTTGATTCTTACCCCTACAGGGAACTCTGGAGGGTAAGAGAGGATCTGTTGCTGTTCACTCATGAATCCCCAGCACAGAGGTTCAATGAAACCACCCCACAGGGCTACACAGCCCCTCCAGCTGCTGTGGAACTGCTCTGTAAGGCAGGATCCGTGGCCACTTACCTCTGGGTAACTGGGTCCTGGCTGAGTCCACATGGGGGAGGGTGTGCAGACAGTGTCCACATTCCTCTACTGGGGGAATCACTGGGTCAGGGACACCATAGGGGAAGAGGGCAGGACCAGGATCTGTGTGGCTATTCAGAAAAGCCATGTGACCCAGTGGGTCAGAGCCCCAGTGGTGGAACCCTATGCCTGGTTTAAAACCTGGCTCTACTCATCCCTGGCTGAGTAGCCTTGGACAATTATTGGACGCTTCCTGGCATCAGTTTTCCCAACTATAAACTGAGGATGGCAAGAGTTCTTATACAGAATGAGATAATAGGTGTAAAGCTCATAGCTCAGCACCTGGGTCAGTAGGTACTCAAGTCTTTGTATCAGTAAGTTGTGTTCACCGGAGAGCATTCCCCAAGGAAGAGGCACTAAAGAACCGAGTAAATACAGTGACCCCACAGCTAGCACCAGCCGTGACCACTCTAGTGTTGGTGTGACAGAGACGGAGGGAATACATAGGCACAATGGCCTTGACCCCACTACCCAAGAATGGTTTAGCACTGCTGCTTCTGTAAACTAATCTGTCACAAACCATGACTGAGCCCCAGAAATGGTGCCCTTGCTCAAGGAGAGGAACGAGCAAGTTGGCCCCAATGGATCCCTTGCATGTGGCAAGGCCCAGTGGTTTGTTCTCCTGGGAGTAGCCATATCTTCCTGGTGGGGGTCCGCCAGTCCTGCCTGTGGGGCCTCAGCTGGCACCACTGTCTGGGGGCTTCCAGAGTATTTGATCCGCCGGCCTGGGATCTCATGTAACAGTGTGTCCGTCCTGGGGGATGGCTTGCTTATGTAAGGGACATGCAGGAACAGGCTCAAGGCCAAGGGGCAGATTTGTATCACACCCGGTCCACCCAGAACCTGCCAGCTGCATGGGGTGTTGGAATGGTCTCCCGCACGTCCAGCTGAAGTGCCATTTGGAGGGAAATGCTGTGTGAGGCCAGAGGCCCATAAAGCCTTTTATAAGGGGCTGCGTCCCTAATGAGAGAAATACAGGGATTAAGAAACAGCAGGTGGAAGTGAAAGTGGCTTCACTTATCACCACTCCTGGTGAGCCACCGGGTGGGGGTGGCTGGTGGGACCTGGTGATTCTCCTCCCTGCAACCCTGGGCTCGGCAGGGCTCGATGTCCTGCTCTCCAGAGGACCCACATGGGCCAGGAAAAACAGAGTCTCTGATTGATTTACTATGGTGGCTGCCTAGGTGCTTTGGGCTGCTTGTATCTAGGGACTAGATGGCAATGAGGGGGGCACTGTCTTGTGAAGGATCATTTATGCAGATCAGGGCATCTTGCTCTCAGAGGGGAGGGTGGCTGCTGGGCATAAGGGTGGGGAGCAATATGTGAGGACCCCTGATGATCTGATAGGTACCTCTGATGCTCCATCATTGAGGGACTGGCCATCCAGCTCGTCCACCCAGCCTCCTCCTTCCCAGGGGCCACTCAGGGCAGAGTGAGGCAGAGAGGCCTGGCCAGTTCTGCCCCGTGCAGTCAGCTGGGACAGACGTCTCTCACACCCCTCGTGCCCCGCTCCAGACCCGTTTGGCAGAGGTGGTCAGACCTGCCTCGCAGTTCGGCTTCCTTCCCTCCAGCCCTATTTCCTCCCCCTGCATTTGCCCCATTGATCCCTAATAAATGTCTCTCACCCCCAAACCCATCTCCAGAATCTCTGTTGTGACACAAGGAAACCAATGACTTTGGATCTGTCAAACCAGAGTGTGAATCCAATGCCCATCATTTAACCTGCCAGGTAACTGGGTGGTGAACACTTTGTCTCTCTGTGCCTCAGTTTTCTCATCTATGAAATGGGGCTAATAAATTTCCTGGCCCTGCCGGGATGTAGAGGATGGACAGGAGAATACTTTGTAAAGGAAAACACGCACACGCACACACACACACATGCACAGTTCATCAAAATCCTGTTTGCCTTTGTGCCTATGTTACAGGCTGAGAGCTACAGGCGGGGCCTGGTTGGAGCTGAGATCCTGCTGGGGAAGAGGTCTCAGCTGCCCGACTCCTGAGGCCAACGCACCAGTGTGTCCTGCTCAGCCTGCCTTTCCGGGTCCCTGCGGAAGGGAGGGGCAAAAGGCCAAGACACAGGGTCGGGTGGGGCGGGGCAGGATGAGAGGGCCCTGTGTGGGGGACTAGTCCCTTCTCTCCCCTCTTTCCAGGAAGCCTCCCCTGCTCAGGCTGCTGCACCACGTTTCAGATCAGAACAAGATGTGCCAGCCGCACATGCGGGGAGGGGAGGCTAAGTCTAGGAGGGCCTCACAAGATCCCGCTCTGTGTGTGAGTGAGCAGACAGGCCAAGACAGGCCATGGGTCTCCCGAGGGCCCCAGGCTAGATGGGGAGAGCTGTGGGCGGCCCAACCCAGGCCGGGGCTCCAGAAACTGATGCATTAAAGAAAATATTTATCAACAAACCAGGGCAGGAACCAACACCCTTCCCTGTTCCGGGAGACCTTGAATGATGGTTCCTGATCTGCCAGCCCGGGGTTTTGCTTCTTGCTGAAGGTGATGAGGGCAAAGCAGCTCTGATGAGCAAGGGGCCTGGCCCCAGCAACATCCACAAGGTTCCCCGTCTCCACCCTCTTCCATCTGTCAGCACGGGCCATCGGGGAAACACACTCATTCACCACAAGGACTGGGGCTTGGGTACCAGGCAGAGGCAGCCTGACCCAAAGCAAGGGCCTGCACCAGCTTGGGGGGGGGGTGGGCAGTCAGGGTGGGCTCTGGAACCCAGGTCATCAGGGCAGTCTGAGCAGCCTCCACAGCCCCCCGACGGAGCACGTGGATTCTCTAGGGGCTTGGACTAGGTAGGGATAGGCACACAGGGCTGTGCCTGCGCGTGTGTGCCCATCCCCGCTCCCCAGCCTCAGCAGTTCACAGTAGAGGTGGGCGTCTTCCAAACCAGAGTTCATGTCCCAGCCTGGACTCTTAGCTTTGTGACCCCAGACCTGCCACTTGACCTCTCTGTGCCTCCCTTCCACCCACCTAGGTCCATTTGGGGTGAAAGCCCCGGCACAGACCAAGGGCTTCAGTTAGAGCTTTGTTCTTGTAATTATCAGTGCGATCCCCTAGCCTTTCCGTAGTCAGGGATGGCAGGTGTTTCCATACAGTAGAGCTCATATACCTGAGATCTTACTATATATCCAGTTTCCTTTCCTTGCTTGTCACTGTGTTGTGTTTTCTCACATCATCAGAAGTTCCTCAAGAGCAAGATGTTAATAGCTTTGTAACAGTCCCTCATCCAAACGCACAATCATTTAATTTGTTACCGTTTATGGCTGGGTAAACAGCGAGTTACAGTCTTACCATGGAGCGGCAGTAAACATCTCTGGGCATAATCTTTGCTCAGATCCCTGACCACTTCCTAAGGACCAGTTCCTGGAGCCCGCACTTCTCCGGTTCAAGATCTTTGTTACTTAATTGCCTTCCAAAAAGTTTTGCAGCAGGGGTTGGAGAGTCTCTGTCTCACCACACATTTACCAGCAATGATTATTCTCTTTTTTATTGAATCTTTACTAATCCCATGGACCCCAAATTATATTTCATTGTCTTTTGGAGACATAGAACTCTGGCCTGTGGCTTCTATTTCCTGGCAGGGTGATCATCAAATTATGTCTTCCAGGGTCTTCCAGCAAGCCTCGTGATGAAAGGCAGCCTGTGGCAGGGTAGCTCCAGGTGGGGAGTCAAAGAGCTGGGTTCCCTAGTTCTGCTCACTGGCTGTGTGACCCGGGGATTTTATACTGCCCTCTCTGGGCCTTTGTTTATCAATCTACTACAGTAGCCTTCTGGCTGGTGCCCCCTCCCTCCAATTTGTCTTGTACCTAGAGCAGTGCCTGGCACATGAGTTGCGCATAACAAATATTGGTCGAAGACCGAGCTGCTGTGGTGACCTTTTTAAAGGGAAATCGTTGCCGGCTCGTTATGCTGCCTGTAACCTTCACACAAGCGCCCTAGCATTTTGTTGACTTATCTGGTCTTTTCCTGAATTTCTGCTTCTCCTTAGGATATGAAAAGACACAAGAGAGAAAATGAGAAAAAAGCCAGACAGTCTACAAAATCATAACTTTTCTTAAGCCCACCAGGGAGATGGGGCCGCAAGGTACCCAAGTGAACGGAAATCCACAGGATGACGAGACTTTCTGAAGAGAGATAGACTATGGAAACCGTTACCCCTCGCAGAGACCCGGAGGGAGACACGGCTGCCATCAAGGCTGGTAAGGAACAGCTAATATTTTGATGAATTCTTAAAGGCTGACTATGGACCAGCATGACAGCTTAGTGTTCCTGTGAGTCCCAGATACAAGGGGAGTTCACGTTCATTCATAAGCCATTTCCCATGGTGCTCGGCAGAGACTGGGGGTGGGGGGATGGGTCTGCGAGAGTCACCTGCCTGCAGCAGAGCACGCTGGGATGGAAACCCGCCCACTCCCCCCGCATCCTTCTCTCCTGTGAAGCTAAGCCTTAAAACATTTTACTTCCACTTCAGGAACCTCTCAATGTCAGGGCCCCAGGGAAAGATCTGCTGCTGCCTCTGGGGGAGGGGCAGAAGCAAACCCTCCCCCACCTTTTTTTTTTTCCAGGGAAGTGGATTGTCTCCAACAGAAATCACCTTGGGGTTCACAATCTGGGTGCACATTCTTTCTAAACCCTCCAACCTGCATTGTGACCTCTGGCCTGGTTCCTCATCTAAACAATGAGGTGATTGGTACAGCTCAGGGATTCTCAGTTCCAGCTGTGGAGAGCTCCTCTTCTGGGCAAGATAGAGTGACAGGGTTTGGATTTACCTTCCCACCTGAAGTGACCAAAAGACAAAATTATGAAACAGTGCTTTACAAGACACTGGACATCAGGCAACGAAGGGGAAATGAGAGGTGAGAGAACAATTAAGGGGGCCCCCACAACTGCACTGACTTCCAGCCCTGGGAGAGTTGCCAGGCCCTGGGACAGGGAGGGAGGAGGGATCTAGGTGGAGCCCGGGGGTCCCAGAGTCAAGGCGCTGGAGCTGAGATTCCAGAAGTCCAGGGTGACTGGAGTCCGCAGGACCCATGACCAGGAGGAGAGCAGCATGGAAAGAGAGCTCTCTGGTGAGTGTGCAGAAGGCGCTTGCCTCATGTGGGGAAAATTTAGCCCTAGACCCGGACCCTCTCTGGTCCCACCTAAGAAATATTAAAGAAAGATCCTAAAGGCATTGCACTATTTTCAAGTTATAGAACAAAGCTTGAGAATATTTAGAGCCAAACAAAAATACCCAGTACCCAGCAGGGTGATGTTCACGTGTCTAGAAAGACCCGTGGCTATAGTAATGTCTAAAAAGAAGGTTTCAAAGCAAACGATTTTACAGGAGGTAAGGATCATATTGTGAATTCATCCAGACGACCTACCGATCCTCAATGTTTATGCCCCTAATAGCTCTTCAGAATACGTGAAATGAAAAGTAGATGAAGCCCAGTGATAGTCAGAGGCTTTAACACCCCCTTCTCAATAATGGACAGAGCAACAGGACAGAAATTGACATAAACCATACAGAGAACTTGATTAACACCATCAACCAATTTGACCTACGTGACATAGAATATTCCACCAGGCAACGATGGAGTGGAGTGCACATTCGTTCCCCTGCGCGTATCTGAAAATGCTACATAGACAATATTCTGGGTCGTGAAATAGGCCTCCATAAATTTCAGGGGCTCGAGTAGAGAGCATGCTCTCTGACCACAACAGAAATCAATTGGAACCCGGCAACTTAACAGAAAGATTTCTTAAAAGTCTTCAAATATTTTGAAACTAAATAGCATACTTTCAAATAACCCATATTGTTAAAGAACTAACCAGAGGGGAATTAGAAAGTATTTTTCACTGAAAGAAAATGAAAACACAACATATCAAAAATTGGTGGGATGCCGTTAAAGCAGTTCTTAGGGGAAATTTATCGCACAAAACGCCTACATTCGAAAAGGAGAAATGTTTTCAATCCGTGACCTCAGCTTTCACTTTAAGAAACTAGAAACAGAAAAGCGAATTAAATGCATGTAGATAACAGAGGGGAAATAAGTATCAGGGTAGAAATCAGGGGAGGAAAGTGATAGAGAAAATTAATGAAACCAAAGCTGGTTCTTTGAGAAGATCAATAAAATTGATAAACTTCTAGCCACACGAATCAGGAAACAAAAAGGGAAGACACAAGTTACGGATATCAGGAATGAGAGAGGGGACATCACAAATTCTACATAAATTATCTGGAAATCTCTTGTAAGTGAAATCTGTCTTTTCTTATTCCTTCATTCCTATCAATTTGGACTCACAGGTATTTATTTAATACTTTGGGTTATAATCCAATACTAGTTTATTTATTTTGTTGCCCAAATTGTTCCAGCTTTGGAGACTGATAACACTTTTAGTTGGGCTCTTGTCTCCCTTTGCTATTTGCCCGTCATGGTGAGATTGTTTTTTTATTTTTTAGCACTTCCTTACTTTTGGGCATTAAAAGGTCCACTGGGCTCATCTTGTCCATTTCCTATTCTAGTTCTAGAATCAGCCTTTTCTCGAAGGAGCCCTAGATTCTGTTACTGGAGAATTGTATGACAAACCAAGATTTGGGTGCTAGGTATGCTTGTCGCTATTTGGAAGTCATTGCCTCAAGGCCCTGTCAGCTCACCGAGCAAGGAAATATAGTTACACTAACTCATGCCTATACACGGATGTATAAATATTAATATATGTAAGCATCTGTATCTGCATTCAGCTGAATGTGAGTTGCTACTGATGTTTCCAACTTTAATGCATGGCCACGTGGATCATTCTAGCCTTCTCCCTTTGTTTGTCTGGAAACTCCTACCCCAGCAGTGAGAAATCTGGCTTCCACCTTCTGCCCTTCAAACACTAATGTTCATTTCCAGCGTATTTACATAGTGATTTCAGAATTGTTAGCCCCTGTGTGGGAAGCAACTCTATCCACTAGAGTCCAGTGCTTCTGTGTATCTCCTTCTGCTTTTCGTCATATGGGTTCCACTCCTTTCCAAAGTTGCATAGATCAGCACCTTTTACCTCTACCTGCTTCCCTGAGGTTGTTCTCCACATTTGTAACATGGCGAGATTCTTTAGTCCTAGTCTGAACCCCATCCTGGAGTCCCCCAACCTCCTAGACAATGTCTTGAAATCTGCATACATTAACTAATAGCCACTCTTCCTACAGTCAAGTTCTATGGATTTTGACAAATTTGTGATATCTTTTATCCATCATTATGGTAGTTTGCCTAAAGCTTTACCACCCTGATAAACGTCTTTGGTGCTTTTCCTCTTTAATCCTTCCCTTCCCTGAGACCCTTGCAACCACTGACCTGTTTCCTATCTCTGTAATTTCTTCTCTTCCGGAATGCCGTATTCATGTAACCTTTTCAGATGGCCTTCTTCCCCTTAGCAATAAGCATTTAGGCTTCATCCATGTCTTTGCCTGGCTCCATTGCTCATTTCTTTTTACCACTGAGTACTTTTCCATTCTATGGATGTACCACGGTTTACTTATCCATTCACCTATTGAAGGACAGCTTGCTTGCTTTCGACGCTTGGCAATTACGAATAAAGCTGCTGTCAGCATTCATAGGCAGGTTTTCGTGTGTTCATAAACGTTCGGATCAGTTGAATGAATACCTGGGAACGTGCTGCTTCATCGTATGGTGAGACTATGTTTAGCCTCGTACGAAACTGCCAAACTGCCTTCCCAAGCGGCTCTACCACTTTGTATTCCCACCAGCAGCGGGTGAGAATTCTGGTGGCTCTGCTTCCTCTCCAGCAGTTAGTGTCATCTGGGTGGGATTGAAAAAACACCTCTAGATACGTGGGCCCCATTCCCAGAGATTCTGACTCCACCTGCCTGGGGTGGGGCCGGGAACTCAATGTTGTCGTAAAACCCCTGGAGATTCTGATGTGGAGTCAGGCTTGACAACTATGGAGCCATACTGACTGCCTCATGGTACAGATGGGGAAACTGAGGCCCTGGGGGTGTGAGTGCCACTGTGGGACTGATCTCCATGGTCCTTCCAGCAAAGGATCTGGGAGGGGCTGTGTGATATCCTGGTTAAGAGCCAGGTTTCTGGACTCCCAGGCTCAAAGCCCTAGTCTGCCTCTCATCAGCTGGGTGACTTTGGGCAAGTGCCAGCACCTCTCTGAACTCCTTCTCTGTGGGATGAGGATGTTCACGGGACCCGCTGCACAGATTGTGTGAAGACCAATTGGATCAACGAGTTCAAAGCACTCACTCCAGAGCTGGGCACCTGGTGGGGCCGGGCACTGTCTACCATTGTCAGTGGGACTCTGGTCACGTGTGCTGGGCTGTGCCTGAGCTCCCACATTGGGAGGCTGTGCTCTGTGCCTTTTCTGGACCATGGGGGCCCTCCCTGCCCCTGCTTCCCATCCCCACTCCTTGTTGCCACTTGATCTCCTCCTGGGGCCTGCAGGGGCTCTTCCTGCTCTTCCCTGCCCCTCCCTTTCCTTCTCCCACTTAACAAACAGCTTCACTTAAAAAGCCATCTGGGAGGATGGATGGCACAGGCACATTTTGTAGAATAAGTTTTCAGGGAGAAGAGCCAAGAAATTAAAGGCACAGCACTTAGGATGCTTCCCTTATGAAGCCCCATAACTCTGACTGCTGGGGGATTGCTCCTGCATCGTACATTCATCCCTCCCTGCCCCTGCCCAGGGCTCGGGGCTCTGTTCTCTCTAGTTCTTAGTGGGCCTGCTCCCACCAGCTCTGTGGACTCCCTCCCTCAGGTGATCCTTGCCCTTTCTCACAGCTGGGGCTTTCCTTTCTGAGCCTCTCCCCTCCTGTGGGGTCACTGCCCCACCTCGGGTAGCTGCTCACTGCCCCCAGGAGTCCCCGGTGAAAGTTTATCTACTTCCGGGGTTCCCCAAGGCAGATGTGCAGACAACAGGTGGATGTCCTGGGAAGGAGAAAGGCGTCTGCAGTTGGGATGCATGGATGGCCCTGGGGGGGGGTAGTGAACTCCCCATCTCTGGAGGTGTGCAAGGAGGACAGGCGAGCACTCAGCAGAGAGACCTCCAAGGAGGCAAAATGGCCAAGAGGCTGAGAGCTTGGGCTTCAGAGGCTGAGAGCTGTGGGCTGAGTCCCGAACATCTTCGACCTTCCGTAACAACTTTTATTCATCAAACCTCCATTTCTTCATTTTGGAAAAATCAAGCAAAGGAATAGTTCCCACTCCCCAGGGTTGTTATGGAGACAAAAGGACATGATGTGTGCAAAGCGCCCGGGGCAGAGTGCATGTTGTCATTAGCCAGGATGGAGGGCCTGGGTTGTGACACCTTGAACGATCTAAGATTCCAAATTGCTTGGAGACAATCTAAGTTTGGAGTTTGGAGACATCCAAGGCTCTGCGATTCCATCATTCAATTATCCTAAGATTCAAAGATTCCCTAGGATTCTAAGGCTTTAAGAAATTATGATTTTGTTCTTCTCCTCATTTAAGGCTCCTTAGGAAGCACAGAGCTGTGTGATTCTCAGATTCGCATTCTAGACCCATCCCTCCATCAGTGAGGCTCGTCCCCGACGCGGGCTGTCTGCTGCTAAGGGAGCATTTATCTCTGTCCCTCCTCCTCCTCACGTCCTCCATCTGTATCCCCCACTGGCCCATCGCCATTTCTCTGGGGACCCTTTTTGCTAATTCCAGGCTTCTCCACTGCTGCTCACTTGTACCCACATCCCGACATGATGTCTCCTGCACTCCCACCCTCACAACAAACCACATCTTTGGAATCTTCCCCCTTCAAGGCCAAAGCCTGAGACAGACCTTCCAGGAGGCCTTCCCCTCCCAGTTGAAATGAACACCTTTTGCCTCCATGTTTCGTGCAGATTTTGTTTAAATCATGATTATAGCACTTATCAGAGTTTTAACTCATTATTGGAAAGAAACCTGTGCCCTTCATCTCATGGCAGACCCACCTCGGGTGTCCTTCCAAGACTCTCCACACTCCCCAAGGAAGGCAGCTCCATGGACCTGATCTTTCAGAGGTGGGATGCTGATGGGCCATGCTTCCTGGCAGGCAGGGTCAGTGCACGGAAGATGAAGGTGCTGGACACGCTCCCTCCTTCCTCTTCCTCTCCTGCTGCCTGAAGCCTAGAGGCCGTCAGTCTGTGGACCAGCTGGGTGAAGCCAGGGTGGGTATTCCTGGTTCCCTCTCTCGCCCTCCTGTTTCTCCCTTCCCCTGCATGAGCTCACCCAAGTTCGTGGGGGGCATTCCCGTCCATGCACTCACAGCCCCCGGGTTCTTTGTCCTGCCAGCTCCCTGAGCCATGATCCACATCGAGGCGCTCAGATGTGCCCAGCATGTCCCAAGAGGAAGACACACAGTGGACAGGCTGCCTGCCTCCCATTCCTTCCTGTCTGAGGGCTCCTGTAGCCTCTGACCTACAGGGAGCCCACGGCCTCCTGCCCTTCGGGTTTAAAGCCGAATCTTTCAGCTTCCTGTCAGACCTGCTCCTCCTCAACTTGGGGATCCCCTGCAGCCCCTGCTCACCCAGATTAGAGACAAGGGGGATATCCCTGACTCTGTCCTTCTTACAAAGGCCATCAGTCTTGCCCATTTTTATATCTTCAAACCTCCAGACTTCCCCCCCTCCCCCATATCCCTGCAGTCCATTTCAGGTCCTGGTCATCTCTGGTCCAGACATCCCCACGCCCTCCCGCCAGGTCCCTCAGCCCCACTGCTGCCCCTTTGTCCATCCACCCTGCGACCCTGAGACCTGAGCAAAGGGGGGCCCAGCTCCACCCTCCTCCAGCAGTACCTCTCCTATCAGGACACGAGGGCACAAGGTCTGGTGCCCCAAACCCACAATCCCCTTCCTGATTGACCAGAACCTCCTTCTGGGGCCGGCGTGGGCCTCATCCCTGGGTCTGCAGTCCTGAGGGGGAAGAGCACGGCCCCTGTGCATGCACTTGGAACCACAACGGGCAGCTGTCTGTGGGGACCGGAGGCTGGGCCTGGGGGTTGGGGTGTCTGCACGTTGTGTGTGAGGCTGTGGGGGGACTGTGTCCAAGGAAGAAGGGCTGGCTCCAGGCTGGGTCAGGGGTCATGGGCCAGTCTTCTCTGCTCCCCACATTCTAGTGCAGAGATCAAGAATTTGTCAAGGTAGGAGGGCAAACTAATTTTATTTGACTGTTACTTGATTTATAACTTAGATATTTAGTTCACTGGTGTATGGGCCTCACTGGTTCTCTGGCCCCGGGCTGCACACACGTTGGGGCCTGCACTGACGCTCCGCCTACCAGATAGTGATTGTCCAAACACAGGACAGTCCCATGATCGCTGCCCGGCACCCTACATGCTGCCCCAGACCTTGGGACAGCTTCTACATGCTGAGCCTGGCTTATGGGAGTGGGTGCCATGGTCCTCCCTGCTTCTCCATCATTACCTTCATCTGGGCACCAAAACCACACTGGGGAAACTTCAGACTATGCACAAGATGCTGCCCATTTTCTGCCTCCCCAAACAGGGCTCTCAAGCTGGGGATGCGGCAGGCTCAGGGCTCACAGACCTTGCTGCCCAGAGAGAGGGCTGGGAGTGGGCCCAGCATGGCGCTGGGGTGGTTTGGAGCTCATTGTGTCCTGTGACTGATGGGAGCCCTGACTGCCATTCAGAAGTCAGCAGCCCCTGCGTCCACACCAACATGACCAACCCAGAGCCCACCTGCCGGGGAGGATGGGGGTAAGACTTTGAGACCTTTGACTATATCAGGAAGAAGCATCCACAGAAAGTTGGGGCCCATGCTGGGTGCTGGGGGAATGTATCCCTAGGGCCAGCGCTCCCATCCGGCCAAGTAGCAGACCCAGCCCAAGTCACTGGCCCCCCAGCCTGCTCCCAGGAGCCCGTTGGCAGCCCTGGTAGCTCTGGTCTTGGCCCAAAGGCACCGAGGAGAGCTCTGCACTTCTCATTTCTGCTGGTAGGACCTGGGGGGACAGATGAGGCTGTACCAAATGGAGCCTGGGTGATTTCCTCTGTCCTGGGGATTCTGCTGTGGGGGGTGAGAGAAGAAGGGCCCAACCCTGCCTGGCCTCAGGGACACCTGGCTCTGGAGGCTGGAGCCCGACTCTGGGCCTCTGCCTCAGGACAAGCCTCCCAGTCACCCTGTTTCCGGTGCAACCAGAGTCCTCAGGCCAGGCTGAGGCACTCCCCACCCATGACCTACTCTTGCCAGTGGGAAGGGCCAGCCTCAGGGCCAGCTTTCCCATCCAGGGAATGTGCCCTTGTCACAGAGGAGCAGGTAGGAGGAGGGGATCATCAATGCAAGCTTGGGGTCCACAACCAGTGATGATTACAAACCCAGGGGTCCTCTGCCCCTGCTCGCTGCTGGTACACATCAGGGAGGTTTCAGAGCAAGGAGCTGGGTCTGTGTGTGCTTTCGCAGCCTATGAGCCCTAATACATCCTTTACTGCCTCCCGGCTCCCCTTTTCTGGTTCAGTTCTCATGCCGTTGGCTCTCCTGGACTCTGCTGTGCGAGCCCCCAGGCCAGTCGGAACCCCAGCGCACCTGGAGACTGCCCTGCCACCTTGCTTCTCAGGTGGTCGCCGTCATCAGGAACTCCGGCTTTCACTCTCAGTCCCCCACGCCTCCCCCATCCCCCAGCCCAGGAACACCAAGCCTCCCTGGGTGTCACCTTCCTCCCTGCTCCTCCTCCTCTTCCCATCCCTTCTTGCCACCTCTTCTGCCGAGGCACTGGTCCACACCCCCGCTGCCTCTGCACTCCTTCCATTCATGTGACAGGATCTTCCTGAATCCAGCCCTGCTACTCACCTCCTGCAGAGCCCGGGGTGGCTCCTGGTCTCCAGGATAAGGTCCATGCTCCCTCGTGTGACTCCCATGGGTGTTCATTCCACGAATGCGCATGTCAGGAGTCCTGCTCTGTGCCAGGGGCTGGGGCCACAGCAGTGGAAACAACAGCAGGAAGAGGTTCTGGCCCCTGGAAGTTTATCTTCTACTGGGAAAGTCGGACAAGAAACATGGAGATCTAATGTATTTTGTATGTAACATGGTACCAAGTGCAAAGGCGAAAGGCACATATGGAACTCAAGGCTGTGGTTAAAGTGAGGGCAGGGCACCTGGGGGGCTCAGTCAGTTAAGCGATTGCCTTTGGCTCAGGTCCTAATCCCGGGGTCCTGGGATTGAGCCCCGCACTGGGCTCCCTGCTCAGCGGGGAGCCTGCTTCTCCCTCTCCCTCTGCTGTTGTTCCTGCTTGTGCTCTCTCTTTCTCTGTCTGTCAAATAAATAAGTAAAATCTTAAAAAAAAAAAAATCAGTGAGAGTGGTTGAGGAAGGCCTCACGGAGAAGCTAATGTTTTTCCAAAGCCTTGCAGGAGATGAAGGAGGGAGCCAGGTGGGTATCTGAGGAAGGGCATTCCAGGCCAAGGAAACAAGGAGGGCAAACACTCTTAGAGTCTCCACAGAAATACAGGCTCTGGATTCCCCTGAGTTAGTCCTCCTCATTACCTTCCCATAAAGCTTCTGGTGCATGCCTGGCCCCTCCTTACCTCCTCTCCTCCCCTCCCTCCCTCTCCCTTCCCTGTTCTCCCTTCCCTTCTCCCCCCTCCCTTCCTCTCGCTCTATCCATTCTCCCCCCTCCCCCCCTCCCCTCCATCCCCTTCTCTCTTCTCCCCTCCTCACCTCTCCTCTCTTCCCCTCCCTCTCCTCCCTTCCCTTCTCCTTTCCTCTCTTAAGCATGCACGGTGCATCATCAGAACTAGTAATTACAGTTCCCATCTCTGGCTCGTGCCTCCTCAACTCAGGGCCGGAAGAAGGAACTGTTTCATATTTAATCAGTATTAGTTCTGGAACGCTCTCAGGGGAGCGGGCTCACTTCAGGGCTGCGCAATTTAATTCTCAGTGAGGCTAATTAGATCAGGAAAAGAGCCCGGACTCGGACAGGGCTGTTGCAGGGTCACCCACTAAACAAGCAGAGAGGCGGAGTACCCCCTGTATCCCCCTGCCCCCACCCATCCTCGGGGCTCCAGCCCCTGCCCCCCAGGGGCGCGCAGACCCAGATGTCCTTCTCATGCCTTCCACGACTGATGAATCTCTGGGAGGAAGGGGAGCAGCCCATGTTCAGAGGGGGAGTCAGCCACCTCCGCTAGAGTCCTCCTCAGAAGGTTCCAGAGCCTCTCCTGCATGGCAAGGGATGAAGGACAGGTGGGGCATCAACGGAGAGTCAGCCCCATCCCTTCCCCTGGTGAGGACGGGTCTTTCCCTCACCAGCCCTCCTCCTCCCTGTTCTGCTGTGTTCCGCCTGTTTCCGCGGCCACCTTCATCCCCTCGGCCGCCAGGTCACAGATGCTACCGGGTACCAAGCAATTTAAACACAAGATTGCAAGTCTCGGAGGAAAACCTGCAAGAGGGTATCATTATCTCCATTCCTTAGATGAGAAAATCGAGGCTTAGAAGGTAAAATTGCTGGCCCCACCGCCGGGAAGTGGGGGATGGGGAGGATTGGAACCAAGGGCAGCCACAAAGAAGCCTGGTCCTGGCTTCGGGGCTTACCAGCCGGGTGAGCATCAGGCGCGTTACCATCTCTGAGCATCACCTTCCACCGCTCTCTCACTTCATCTGAATCCCCCAGTGACACTGCAGTCTGGTGGTTATATTGTATTCTTTCTTTCTTTCTTTTTCTTTCTTTCTTTTTCTTTCTTTCTTTCTTTCTTTCATTCTTTCTTTCTTTCTTTAAGGTTTTGTTTATTTGTCAGAGAGAGAGAGAAAGCGAGCGCAAGAGAGCGAGAGCACAAGCAGGGGTAGGGGCAGAGAGAGAGGGAGAAGCAGATTTTCCGCTGAGCAGGGAGCCCCATGCGGGGCTCGATCCCAGGACCCTGAGACCATGACCTGAGCCGAAGGCAGACACTTAACTGACTGAGCCACCCAGATGCCCCTGTTGTGTCCATTTTTGCAGATGCAGAAACCGAGGCTGGGGGAGGGGAGAGCTTTGTTCATCTCTGAGCAGGTCAGTCTTAGCGGTGCAGGGACCTGGCCAGGTCTGTCTGGCGCTGTTCTCCCCTCTGTCCCTCTGCCCCAGCCGTGCCCACTCTGTTAGGGGCACAGCCAACGCCCTTCCCCGGAGCTCTCCAGGACAGATGGGTTTGCTCAGGGATAAAGAACACCCTCAAGTCAAACATAGCGGGTTGGGTCGTCCACACACATGAACTCATACAGTGTATTACCAGTGACAGACATGGCCTGGGTCTCCCCGAGACACCCAGGGTGTGGACCTTCTCCCTGACGACCGCCCAACCCTTCCTTCTGCCAAAGCACACAGACCAGGAGTGGCTTTGCGGGCTCTAGTGCCAAACTGCCTGGGATGGACTCCTGGCTCGGCCATGGACCTGGCCTGTGCTGGGTGTGGCTGGGCCATGGACAGGGATGGGACCTGCGGCGTCGAAGCGTGGAGAGGAGATAACAGGAAATGACCTGTGCTCAGCCCAGGGTTCCAGAAACATGACCATTCAGAGCACAACGGCAACTTCATTTTTGCACTTGGTTTGGTTTTCCAGGTCTACTGTGCAGGGTTGGGCGAGCCCCCAAGTCCTTGGCCCCAGGTCCCACCCAGTGAACTGTGGAGCATGTGGCTTTGGTCTTGGAGTCAGACCGCCACATCCAGGACAGCTGTGATGACCAAATACATGCCCGCCTGGGCTCTGCTGGGATTCTCCGTGTGAGCTGGGGCACCTTCATCTCTTTCTGACCCTGACACTGCATCTTTCCACGGGAAAGCCAGGCTCAAGAGATGGCATCCAGGCACCATGTGACCTTGAAGACCCCACTGTACTGAGATCAGTCTGAGCCCCCACCCACAGAGGAAGAAGCAGCAGCAGAAAGAAAATCCCCCCAGAAGAGAGGGTCAGGGAATCCCACGCACTTCTGTTGTCTTTCTCTTCACGAGTGAGCCCTTCCTCTGTGCTGGGTGCTGAGCTCTCTACAGGCCATGCCTTGTTCAAAGCAACACCACAAGGTAGGCACGGTTACCATCTCCATTTTGCATATGGGGAAACTGAGGTCTCTTGCCCAAGGTCACTTGTGACCTTGACATTGATTCCAAAGCCCATGTTCTTGACCACTTCATCATGAGTGCTGGGCTAAGACCTTAGAACTTTGCTGTGTGCATGGGCATTCTGGATCCTAGTTTTGGGATAAGAAGAACGAGGCCTAAGGAGGCTAAGCAAGGTCATCCAGCTAGTGAGAGGTGAACCCAGACTCCAACCATGTTGTCTGGACTCCTAATTCCAAATCCTTCCCACCAATGTCCTCTGCCTCCCTTACTATAAGCCACCCAATAAAGCCAGAGCTGGGGTGGGGCGTGGTGGGTGTCCCCCTAGCTGCTTCACAGTCACTGGGCTTCTTTCTTGACTTTCCTTTCTCCTGTCCCACCCCCACGGCTGTCCCAAGTAGCCACCCTCTTGGCAGGTGACGATAGGAAAGATGCAGCCCCCCACCCCAAACATGAGCTTCCTCTCCCTTGCTTAGTCCTCATGCCATGTGTCATCATGGGGCCCTGCCCCGCTTCCCCTCCCACTCTCTCCCAGTCCCCTCTCTTGGTCCTGCAGGGATCCCTCTAGCCATCACCGGCTGGTGACCATGGTGAGCCACCGCAGATTACCATTCAGTGGTTGGTCACCACTGAACACCTACTGCCATCGGCCACCAGTGCTCGTGCTGGTCACTGCTGACCGCCGTGGATTGCCTTTGACTGCCGTGGGTCGCAGCTGACTGTCGCTATTGTCAGTGGTCATGTCCGGCCCCCACGTCTTGATTTTCTGTCCCCCTCCCCTCTCCACACATCACTCTTTCCCTTTCTTAGTTCCCCTCCCGCCTCTCTGATGAATTATTCTCAGCCTCCTTTACTGGTTTTTCAACTCATCCTCATATACACCACTTTTATCATTGTCCTCGTCACACTCCCTCGGGAGTGTCTTGTCTGTACACACAGCATCAGCTTCCACCTCTGGGGCCAAGGGCCCCACACCTCCCTCCCCAGGGCCACAGATGGAGGGTTGGGGACAACTCTGTCACTTACAAACTGTGAGGCCTCAGGCAGGTTGCTTCCCCTCCCTTAGCCTGTTTCCTTACCTGTAAATGGGGGAGATGCTATGGTCCTCCCTGAAGGGACCCCTGTGATCAAATAAAGTTATAGAAGCAGCTTTGACCAAAGAAAGACCTGGCACACAGGAGGTGCTCAACACAGGCTCATCTCTTTTCTTCCCATGAGATCCCCAAACTGACAGTCCTTCACTGAACTTCTGCCAATCCCTCTGGGTCCCCGGAGGAAGGATGGGGCTTCTGTTAGATGGGGCAGTCACGGGGAGGAGGAGATCCTTCTGGGGAGATGACACTTGATGAAGTTGGGGAGTGAAATACATGGATATCTGCAGAAAGAACCTTCTAGGTAGAGGGAACAGCTAGTGCAAAGGCCCTGCGGTGGGCATGGGCTTGGAATGTTCACAGGGAATTGGGGAGACCACTGTGGCTGGGTGGAATGAGCATGGTATAAAATGGGGGTAGAAGGTTCTGGTGAGTCTGGGGACATGAGCTTTGAGGGATGCAGAGAGACGATGAAGAGCTGTCCCTGCCTGCTCCCCACACTCTCCCCTCAGTACCATCCTGGCCCACTGGGAGAGGGGACAAAGGGAATCTTACTGGGAGAGACATTCGGTCTCACCCACCTGGCTCCCAGCAGGGCCTCAGTGATGCCCCCATCCCTGCACCATCTCCGGGGGTAGAAAACCTGGCCCCTTGGTAGAGGAATCTGCTCCCTGGTGTGACACGTGTTGAGAGGTGGGGTTTCCTAAGGCCAACCCTGTATTCCTGAACTCACAAAACCCAGACGCTCAAGTCTGCTGCCCCTGCAGGCCTGCATTGCCCAGAGACCTTATCTGCTTGTTCACCGTTTCTCAGCAACTTTACTGATCCTTCTGTGCCCAGTCCTGGGCAGACCTCGTGGCACCTAGAAATGATGGGACACGCCCCTGCCTTGTCCTGTGAAGACCATGATGTTCACGTCACCTTGTGAGACTGTGAACAAGGCTCCAGTTCTGTGTGGGCGGGGACAGGTGGGAAGAGGACTGCTTTCTCCAGCAGATGCCCCACTCAGCCACAGTGCCAGGACCTCTGAGGTCTTGAGGGCCCATGAAAATGTGTAAGGTCCGGAAAATGTCATGGCATTAAAATACAAACAGAAAACTGTACCACTGACACTGACGTGTGTCAAAGAGTCACTCTCTGCTCTTCTTGGCTCTCACATGGTTACCTGTGCGTGGATTTAATGTGGGAGCCGATCTAATACGTGTCATCTCATGGAAGACGGAGCTTCCAAAAGTGAGAAGGTCTGGGGCCAGAAAGGTCTTAAAAGAACAAAGGTGGGGTGGGGGCGGGGAGGGGGAAGCACAGTGTTCCCTTCTGGAGCCTCTGTCCTCCTGGCACCTTCCTCCCCATCGATGAGGCCCAGCTCTACCTTCATCATCACAGAGCTGGGCCAGTGCGGTGGCCGCAAGCCCTCTGGGTCTCCCCACTGACCACTCAGCCTGACTCTGGCTGTCTGGTCCTGGGAACCCACATCTGCTCATGGGGCCTTGGCACCAGAAGCAAAAGTGGGGGACGGAGGGCAAGATTAAAAAATGTAGAAACACAAAACCAGCCCAGACTGTTTTCACTGAATTTCTAGAAAGGAGCCAATTTCTACTTCTCTTCTCCCTCTCCTCAGTGTTTCAGTTGAAACAGCCCACGTGTCTCCTTTAGGGAAAGACAAGCAGTTGAAAGCCTAATTTGGGAGTTACACCCATTCTTCATCCCAGCCAGAAAAAGCCTTCAGGCTGGTGATGGGAGCCTTGCAAACACCCAGCGCCTTCCTGGAGCCCCTAGAGGCGAAGCGGAGGGTTTACTGCTGCTGGATAGTCAATTAATGCCGCGGGGATCAGGGACCTGCCTCCCAGCGGAGCGCAGATCTGAATGTGCGACCTCACCTGGGCAGGTCCGGGCTGTGGTCCCACACTCAGATGCCCAGCTGCAGGTGGGAAGGTGGAGCACCCCACCCAGCTGCCAGCCCCTCCAGGCTGTGGTGCTGGGGTAGGCGGGGCTCCATGCTCCTTCCAGATCCAGCCCACAGGCCGCAGGCCCCCAGGTGATGCTTGAGCTCCCACCATCTGCAAGTTGTGGTTTTACCTTAAATGTTACTAATCCAGGTTGCCTTTATAAAGCACACGTTTTTTTTCCAACCTTAGGAGAATGAATGGAGGCTCTTCTCCCCAGAAGGCAGAATGAATGAGCACCTGGGAAACCTGGAGATTGAAGGGGCTGCTGAGAAAGGCAGCGAAGGGGAGCTGGATTGGGGAGGGGGTCCGGGCAAATCGAACCACCTTCCAGGTTGTCCAGGGGAAGGTGCCGAGTGGCCCAACCCCCTTTCCGCACCCTTTCCTGTCTTTGTTGGCACGAGGGAGGGGGTGAGGGGGTGTCTCCATCACCAGAGGACAGGATTGGGACACGCAAGGCGTGAAGAACTGCAGGGCAGCAGGCTTGGGACCCAGTCCCATATAGCTGGACAAAGTGCCTCCTGTGAATGTGGCTGTATCCCAGATCGGGAGGGAATCTAGTCTCGGCTGGCTGGCCTCCTTCTCAGCAGCTGGCTCACCTGCGTTGCAGGGCATGTGAACTGGATTAGTCGTAAGGCTATTAGTAGAGCTCATGGTTTACCGATGCCTGCACTGGGCAAGCTCTCATTGAATCCTCTGAAGAACCCTAGTTGGTACAAGCTATTACTGTCCACTTGTAACGAAAGGAAGGGAAACTGAGGCACAGAGAAGGACGTGAATGTCCAAAGACCTCAGGTAGTGAAAGTTGGAGCCATGGGGTGATGTTCAAGTCTTCTAAAACTTCCCAGATCTTGAGTTTTCATTCTAAAAAGCCATAATTTAATGATGCCATAAATCTAAGGTGCTCTAACACTCCATAATTCTAAGAGTCTTATGGTCTGCGCTGTGATGCTAAGTCTGAGGACCTAAGACTCCGTTGCTCTAAGATTCTCTGTGTCTCATATTTTACAGGTAACACTGGGGGTTATTCAAAACCAAACAGCATGTGGCAGGGAATTGTTTGCCCTTACTTCCTCTGGAAGAGAGAGATGATCTCTGTTTCCAAAAGTTCAGCTGTCCCTCCTGGCCCCTTGGGCCTGGAAGGGGAAAGCAGGGGAAGCCAAAAACTTTGCTGTTTTAAGTCCATTAATCTGAGATGTTCCCAAGGGAGATGGTTGGAAGCCAATGCATGGGGAAGGAAGGGTCTGGCCCAGAAAGCAGGGATGGGTCTTCAGCCGCATTTTTCTGGAGGTGAGCCATCAGTGACCCCTCCCCCTTGCAGCCTTTCCAGGGCCTGGGGCCCCGGGGGTGGCAGGTCTTTAGAGGGAAAGGGCTACAAGGTGTATGCCTGGAGGTTGGTCCTAGGGGAGCAGGTCCTCTGCCCAACCCCCTTCCCACCTCCAGGACTGGAACACTCTCTCCAGTTGTCCTCAGAGTCAGGGTCACTGTCTGTGGCTACCTTCCTCAGGCCTGTGTTTACATTCATTGCTCCTCTGTCTGCTGAAATGTCAGCTCCCTGAGGGCAGAGACCAAGCCTGGGCAGACCTGAGGCAAGTATTTGTTCTCTGAAAAGGTGATGTCCAATGGCCCCATCAGAATAAGGCTGAGAGTCAGCCTGCCTCCTCCTCCCCTCCCCCGCTCCATATCTGATCAGTGGCCCCTATCGCCTAAAGAGCTCTGGGGTCCACTCCCCCGTAGCCCCACACCCCTGTTTGTAATGTCCTCAGTGAGGACACAGGCTCTGCAGCCAGAGGCTGAGATCAAATCTGCCACCTTCTAGCTGAGTGACCTGGGGCAATGACTTAACCTCTCTGTGTCTCCTTCTCTCTATAAAATAGAGGTGACAATAATCCTCTTAAGATTAGTGGAAGAGATAAATGTCTAAGGTATTCAGAATATTCCTGGCAAACAGGAAACTCTCAGTAAGTGTTAGCTGGGACTATTAATATACACTGTGATCACAATTACTCTCATACCTCCTCTCCCTAAAGCCTACAGGAAGAGGCCCAAACCCCTTCGTGGTCTGGCCCTCTTCTGCAGCCTGAGGGCACCCACCATCTCTTGGGTGGCACAGAACTCCCTTCCTCCTGCTTTTTCTGGCCCCCTTGCCATCAGGCATGCTGTTCCCCCTGCCTGGAAGGGCCGCCCATCATCTTCCCCCAGCAAACTCAACTCGGACTCTGCCCTGATGAATGAGCTGAGTCACCACCTCCTCCGTGAAGTCAGTTCAGACCTCCCCTCCCCACCCCCTTCTGGAAGCCCCCCTGGGCTGCCAGCACCTTCTCTGGGTTCCCACAGTAACTGATACATTTCTGTCAAATCACTCACCCAGTGCCAAAAGCATCACTTACATACATCCCCCACCCCTGGGGCAGGGACTTCCACCACTGTCTTTCCTTCTCTCTGTCCCTAGTCCCAGGGCTCCTGGTGGCACAGCATGGGTGATCATGAGTGATTACGGAACAGATAAGGCACGGTGCCAGGGTCTGGGTCCTGAGTGATCTGCCCCAACCACCCCTGTCTGAGCCTCGGTCTCCCCATCTGTGATATGGGTGTGCAGCCGCTCAGCCCACCCCACCCTGGAGCATAGCAAATGTTGGCGTCCTTAGGCCCACGGCTAGCCCGGTGTGCACGGGAAGGCATTCTCTCATTAATTAGGCTCATCAGTTCTGGAGCCTGGTCTTTGGGGAGAGGAGACTGGCGGGTAATGAGGGTTGTCAGGGGAGACGGAGACAGGGCTGCAGTTGACGCCAGCGTCACCCTAGAGCAGCGGACCCGGGGCTGCGGGCGGCAGAGGGAATCTGGGACTAGGCAGGCAGGCTCGCACCTACTGCAGGGGCAGAGAGGGACCCGCGCCTTCCTCCGGGTGTGGCGACCCCGCGGCGGTGCCGGCTCCGGCCCCAAGGTGGCGCTGCAGGCTCTCGCAAGTGCCGCTCAGCCCAGGTGCTAGGGGCGCCTGGGCAGGGGACAGGTCCAGAGGGAGCAGAGGGGAGGAGGAGGGAGAGAGGTGGGGAGGAGGGGAGCAGAAGGAATTGGGGGGGGTAGAGAGAGAGAAGAGAGAGAGGGGCAGGGAGTCCAAAGGAGGGGAAGAGAGAAAATGCTGGGGACGGGAGGAGAGCGGAGGGGAGGGAAGGGTTGAGGGGGAGAGGGGCTTCTTCTAGGTCTGGGGCTGGAGGAGCCAGTTCCTCCTGGAACTTGGCCCCCCACAGGCACCCATGCCTACAGAGCAGTCACTTTGTCCCTTAACTCCCCTCCATCTGTCCAGGGCTCCCCAGGGCCCTCAGGATGAAGCCCGGACTGCACAGCCCAGCTCACCCATCCTCTGCAATCTGACCCCAATGCGCCCTCCCCCTCCTCTTTCTCCATCTTCCCACCCCCCACTTGCACCCTCCACCCTAGGTCCCAGCCAGGCAGAGCTGCCTGCCACTTCCAAGGGGACCCGGCTCTCCCTCTCCGCCAGGTTGTGGCTGTCAGTACTAATCTCCCCCATTTACCCCTCCTCCTGGAAACCCCCCTTCTTCCAGTCTCAGCAAGATCACCTCCTCCCAGATGTCTTCCCTGACACCACTGTCCAGGGTCTGGTTTTTCCCTGGGCTCCCTGGCCTCCTGCCTCTCCCCCATCTGTGCACTGACCACTCTGGGTTGTGATGGATCCCTCTGTTTCCCCAGCCAGAGACAGGGGGAGACAGGGGGCTCCCTGAGGGCAGGGACAGGCCTTGTCCCCCTGGGCATCCCCAGGGCCAGCCCAGGGGCTGAAAAGACATAGTGGGCAGCAGAGGGTGCCCGTGGGATGCGTGAATGATCTGATGAGGGGCCGAGTGTGGGAGCAAAGGAAGAGAGACGGGGAGTAGAGGGAAGAGCACAAAGCAGGGAGGAGAGGGAGAGAGTCACTGAGGAACCCAGGCCCCAGTGTGCAGGGATCCTCGGAGCCTCAGCACTGCCGGTCTGTGATCTCCCTCTGAGGTCAGTTGGTCACCTGGGTCTGGGCCCCTGACCATCAGGAAGTCCCTGTTCCTGGCTGGAATCAGGGCTCCTTCCATCATGAGGAACAGTATCTGGTTAGTTGCAGGGAAAGGATAGTTTAGTGTGAGGACCCTGGTCTTTCCTGTGCTACCTGGAGGGGGAGCGGGGGGCTCTGGGAGGGACCCAAGAACCCATGCTCTGCCCCATCCCTTTCTGCTTCTCTCCCATCACGGTTTCCTGTCTACACACAGCATCACCCACCGCCCATGGCTTTACACAGCTTTAAATACTTTTCAGCCCCTAAAGTATGTGTGTTTATACATATACATACACACACACACACTTTTTATGAGAAGAGGGACCAAAATCTTAAGAATTTTACTGAATGGCATCATAGAGCAACATGGGAACAGGCAACACAGCTCAAATCTAGCTGTAGGAGATCTGGTTGCCCTGGCTCAATGCTGGCATGAATACCAGCCTGGCCTTGGTCCCTGGTAACAACTCCAATTACCGGCAAAGCTCTTCTCTCCAAAAGAAGCAAGATGTCACAACTATAGCCTACTTATTTCAGGTCTCATGTTAGGCACCGCTTCCTCCAGGAAGCCTCCCTGGATTGCCAAACCTGGATTAAGTACTTCCTCTGTGAATGTCTGTAGTCTCCTATAGGTCACCTATCATGGCACATGTTGGTATTTGCTTGTCTGTCTTTTCCCGTTGAACCAGCGGTTCTTTGAGGGCAGGGACTGTGGATCATGGCTGAATCACCAGGACATGTGTGTTTAATTAGCATTTGTTGAAAGAAGGAGTAAGTCCAGTGATTCCAATGTCACCACCTACCTCTGAACCTCTTTTTTGCTCCTACACCAGCCTGGATCTCTGTTCTGACCCTCTGCTTTCGGTCCTACATGTCTGTCCTCTGTCCCATCCCCTTCCTTGCCCAGGGAAGTCATAAAAGGTCCAGGAAACACTGAAGTTACCAACTCACAAAAGTCCCATCTGTCATTGTCCAGCTGTGTGGGCTTCAGAAAGTTCATCTTTCCTGTTTGGGTCTTAATATTGTTTTTTTAAACTTTTTAAAAGAGATGGTTTGCAAGCAAGGGAGAGAAATTTAATAAACTATTTAATAACCTCCCTGGCAGAGACAGAAGGGAGTTTGTGCAGAACGGGGCATAAAGGGGGAGAGAGGGAACTGCAATTACAGCTACCAAGAGGTGACTGCCATTTAGAAAATGACATCTGGACCTCGTTTCTTACGGTGGTGACATGGACAGGGTTACACAGAAGAGTGAGGGGTGTTTGCTAAGCCTGGGAAGGGGCCAGGGGCAGGGTTTCTGGGGGGACAGGCAGGCTCCACAGCGTGCTGCCTGGCTCTGGGGCAGGGAGACCCTGAATGGAATTGTAGAGGGACGATTTCATGTTGTTCCTTCACTCAGCCCAGCCTGGGGAGCCAGCCCTCTCCTACTGAAAGGGGGACTGGAGGCCATTGCCAAGCACCATGGGCAAGGGGGCAGGGACTGGCGTGGACATCCAGTCCTCATCACTGCTGACCCTTGACCCTATTTCTGGAGCACCTGCTCTTGCCCTGTGCAGTATGTAGTTCTGCAACCCGGCCTGGGCAGGGTTCATATCTCTATTTCACCAATGAAGACCCTGAGGCTCACAGCCCCCGGCTCTTCCCACCCTTCCCTGTCCCCAAATTCTGTTTCTTCCTCTGTGTCCACCTTGCTAGGTCACCATGAGGCCCCTGCCCTCAGTGGGGCAGAGAAAAAGAGCCAAGGCCCCTGAGAGCCCGGAGGCCATGCCGTGCAAATTGTTTAGTTGATCCCTTCCCTCCATCTGTAGGCAGCCAGCAAACTTGGCAAAGCTCATCCTCCATTCTCTTCCCTTGCTATGATTTGCTATTTGGGGTCCTTGGAGAAGCCCCCAAGTAAATATTAATAATGTGCCGTTGTGTACATTGGCCGAGACAGAGAATGAATTATTTCCTGCTTCTCTCCTGGGCTCAGAATCTTAACTAAAAATATATCAGATCTTTGGGTAACTGATGGACTTGTTGGATGGGGCTGAGTCAGCGCCAGGAAACAGCTTGCCCCGTTGGATGCCCTGAGGCAGAAAATTCCATCAACCCCCCCATCATGCCTGGGTTTCCCTAGCAGCACACAGAGCACTTGTACCAAAAGGCTGAGGTTCAAGTCCTTCCTGGCTCTGGCATGTCCCAGCTGTGTGGCTGTAGTGAGTATTTCCTTTGCCCCTCTGACTCTTGCAGGGAGACTGGGGTCTGCGTGCCATCCAGCAGGCTGGCCTGGGCCCTTCTGCAGGTCAGGCTGAGCCCATCGGCCCCAGCTGTCTGATCGGTTCCTTGTGTACCGTTTCTGCATGGAAGGAGATCACGAAATGTGGAAGGAAAACATAAATCAAACTCCAGGTTGCTGAGGGGACACAGAGCAAAGGAAGACAGGTGGAAATGACAAGCCAGCCTCCACGCACTGGGTTTGCCAGTCAGCGCTGGCAAAGCTTCTTCACACCTGCTGTTTCATTTGATCTTTATGACAAGCCTGGAAAGTGCAGAGAGCTGCCCCATTGCAGAGATGAGGAAGCAGAGGCTTGTCAAGGGACCTGCTGAAGGACCTGGTCCTGGTGAAAGAAGAGAGGTTTAGGGAGGGACTCGTTCAAGATCTCATTCTTCCTCCGGCCCCACACGATGACCGGGGAAGACTCATGGGCAGGGGAGGGCAGATGAAGGAGGACACCCTCAAGGAGGAAGCTTTTGAGTGCTTCTGGAAGAAGAGAAGGAATAGACGTGGGATGGGAGGGGGAAGGCGAGATGTAGGACCTGGGGCAGGAAGGCTCTGCAGGTACGGTCAGCTTGTCCGTGGGGATAACAGCAGCTGCATTTACTTGAGCACCTACTACGTGCCTGGACTTTGCTAACACCTGGGATGTGTCATCTGATTTACTGAGGCAGCCCGCGATGTGGCCATTATCATAGCTGGTCCATCATGGAGTCAGGATCGGACCCAGGTGTGCCTGTTTGCAGAGCCCAAAGTTTCGGCAGCCACACCCCAGATGGAGCTTCTGCCCCCAAATCTCTCCCTGGCTGTGTGCCAGTGGCCAAATCACCTAACCTCTCTGAGCCTCCATTCTTTCATCTGTAAAGCAGAGACGATAATACCTCTTGACCACCAGGAAGACATTTCTGATCATCACAGCTCTTGAGGAGCGTGGAGTCTTTGTCTGGTGGATGCCCAGGCAGATCAGAAGCTGACAGTCTGAGGACATGGAACCAGCTGGTATGAAGGTGTCCGAAGGGACACAGGTAAAACTGCTCTGTGTGAACCAGGATCAGCTTCCTCCTGAGGAGGTGGGGAAGCAGCAGGAAGAACAAAGCCAGCAAGCTGGCCAGTCGGCATCCCTCCTTCTGACCCCACAAATCTCCAATATACCAGTAAGTTCAGAATGCTTCATGGGGGCGGGTGTTAGGGAGGGGATGAGGGGCTAAGCTTTGCACGGGGCCTGGTCTGGGGAGAAAGGTCTAGATCTGGGCCCAGGACAGGGCTGTGTCAACACTGGCCTTGGGTGTCTGGGCTTCAGCCAGTTACCCCCATGTTCCCTGTGAGTGTCCAGCACTAACTGGCCTCTGGATGACGCCCACTTGGGGTCTCATCAGCCCTCAGACACCCCATAGCACGTATTTCTGCTCTTTCAGAGGCCACGCCATCTGCTTTCACTCTGAACCCCATGTCACCCCGGCACACCCTCCTTTTCCTCAGCCCCATAGCATCTCCGTGAAGCTAACTCAGGGAACATCTCCCATATTTCATTCAAAAGGGAACATAAAGGCCCACGTCCCCTCCAACTGCCTCCCACTTTCTCTGCCACTGGAACCAATTGTCTGCATCGGCTGGGGCCTCCTCCCCTTTCCATCATTTCTTGCCCAATACAGCCTAGTCTGTCTCCATCACGGTTATAACTAACCTTCACATCCCTACATCATGTGGACACTGCTCCCTTGTGGCCTTTGGCTTCTCTGTGACGTTGGCCCAAGAGATCACTCTCACCTTGGGGAAAGCCATGTCACCTGGGCTTCTGTGACTTGGTGCCACTTGCCTGGTGTCCTTTCAAGAACTAAGGAAGAAAAATTCTAGAACTTTCTATGAGCCAACTGTGTCCAGGGGTATAATAGGCTGGCTCTGGAGGAAGAGGGGAAGAAGGAGGAAGAGGACTGCAAGTATGTTGAGCACCTACTATGTGTGTTCCCATTCTTGAGGGCTAAGATTTTCATCCCCATTTTACAGAATGTGAAACAGAGGCTCAGAATGTGTAAGGTGACCTAGGATCACCACATAATGGGGGGGGGAATGCTAGATTTACAGAACAATACCAATAATACCTAGTACCCTTTATTCAGGTCTGCGGGGTGCTGGGCCAAGACTTTCCTGTGAGCTGAGCCATCTTGGTTCTCACCACCACCTGGAAGGAGGCTGCGGTTGGCATCACCATTTGAAAGGAGGGAAGCTGCATGCCTGAGGGCAGGGGACTGACCTGAGGGCACCTAGGAAGCAGGTGAAGGGTTTGAACTGGGGTCTAGGTCCGTCAGAGTCTACATTTCTGGGGGGACCAAGCATCAGGGCATGGAGCCCAATGACAGGGAAGACCCCTTTCCACTTGAGGTCCCAGGCAGCTCCCTCAGAGAGACCCCACTGCCACATGTGCCTGGATGGCAGCTGCCAGCTTTGGTCTTCAGATAGCTGTTTTCAGACATCATCACGATCCCTTTCTGCAAAAACAGTCATTTCTGCTGTGAAAGCCACTGAGTGGCCAGGAGCACAGACACACAGAAGGAAAAGGCCAAGTGGGATCCAGGTGGCGTTTTACTTGGTGTAGACCCAGCTGGCCCATGCAGAGCAAGCAGGGAGCCCGGGCATTGGGGGAAGGGGTCAAGGTGGTGTGTTGAGCTCGTCATCTAACCTCCACTGAAACAACTCAGTGACGGGGAACTCATGTTTGTTTGTTCGTTTAACAGAAGTTCAGAGAAGTTCAGCAACTTGTCCACGTTCACGCAGCTGGTGGGCAGTGGAACAAAGAAGCAAGCCTGGGGCTCTCTGAGGGCAAAACCCATGCTCTCTCCATCCCTGGAACGGAAGAGGGGAAGGTGCATTTACAGTGAACATTTACTGAGTCCTTCCTAGGAGTCAGGGGGCTTTGCCTGCATGTTTCTATTCTAATAGGATTCCCACGCGCTGTGAAGTCATTACTTCTGCCTCCGTTTTGCAGATGAGAACACTGAGTTTCAGAGTGGGGACTCAAACGTTGACCCAAACGTCAGCACTCTTTTACAATATTTTGGAGAAAAAGGAAAACCCTGGAAAAGGATCTCCTTGTTGGGTCAAGGTCATCAGAACGGAGGCCACTGTCTGGGTGGGGCAGAGGCACTGGTGAATGGGAAGACGCCGCCAGAAAAGAGAAAGTGTTGCTTGCAAGACAGCAGCCTCCTCCAGCGAGCCCGACAGTGAAAGCCCCTCCTGAGTGTTTGCTTGCTGTCTGCTGTTGCTGGCTGACAGCACTGCAGGGTCTTGGCTGGAAGCCCACAGCCCCTTGCCTTCCCACAGGTGGCTATGGGGACACAGGGTGTGATGAATGAGGTGTAACATGTGACAGATGAGATGTAAAACAGGGTCTGGGCAGGAAGTGGAGGGGAGCTGAGGGGCCCACGTTGTCGGGGGTTAGCTGCAGGGGAAGGTGCTGGGAGTATGCAGAGGACTAAGGAAAGTGGCCAGCAGGGACAACTGGGCCTGGAGACCTCTGGGTCTTGGTTCAGGAGTCATGAATATCAATATAAACATGGCTCCTGGTAAATATTTTCTAGAAGTGGCTTGGAACAGTAGCAGGGGGACTGGTGTAGAATCAGAACAGGCAAGGTGTGAGCCCAATTCTGCTTCCGACCTGCTGTGCCGCCTCAGGGGACTCACCTCTCTGAGCTTTAGTGTTCTTACCTGAGTAAAGGCCGAGCTGGGGTGTCTTAGGCTTCGGCAAGCTTGCATGGTCTAGAGCTGCATCCCCTTCCCAGTCTTGTGGTTCTAGTGGCTTTAGGTCTGTGGATCTGCTGCTATGTTATTGTTTTTTTGTTTGGTTTGGTTTGGTTTTTTGATTATTAATTGTGGTAAAATACAAATACCTCAGAAGTTATCATCTTAACTTTTACAAAACACGTACTTCTTCTTCTTTTTTAAGGATTTTATTTATTCGTTTGTCAGAGAGAAAGAGAGAACACAAGGAGGCAGAGTGGCAGGCAAAGGCAGAGAGAGAAGCAGGCTTTCCACTGGGTAAGAAGCCTGATGCGGGGCTCGATCCCAGGTCCCTGGGATCATAGCCTGAGCCAAAGGCAGACGCTTAACCGACTGAGCCACCCAGGCATCCCCAAAGCATGCAGTTCTGTGGCATTCAATATACTGATGTTGTTGTGTGACTGTTACAACCATGCGACTCCAGAACACTGTCAGTCTTGTCAAACTGACTCTCTGTCCCCATTAAACACTAACTCCCCATCCCCTCCCCTCAGCCCCTGGCAACCACCATTCTACTTCCATCTTTATGAATCCGATGGCTCCAGACTCCTCATATAAATGGAATTATATGGTATTGGTCCTTTTGTGACTGGCTGATTAGCATAATGCCTCCCAGG